>NC_057800.1:596588043-596872394 GCF_018294505.1 Triticum aestivum | reverse complement strand
TTATTTCACCACAAAAATCTAAACATTTAAAATGTGCTTAGCTCGTTGTAAGTAATTAACTATGATACAAGCATTGCGTAGAATAGTTCTGAGCAGACAATGGTGTAGTGGGGCTAAATGACGGGCCTGCCAACTCAAGGGAGAGGCATCAATTGACGGGCCGAGCACAAGTAGGCAGTTCGAAAAGGGTACAAAAAATTTCGAATCTGACTTTGGGAGGGACTGGGCCAAGCAAGATTTACCATAGAAAAGCATATCAAAACAAACACCATGTGCAAATTTATGATTATATATGACATTGAAAAATTAAGATCTGCACGGAGACGCAGACAGAATATAAACAGGTTACGAGCGAAGAGGACCAATTGGCTAATGGTGCGTTCAAAACTAGTACTCGGTTGATTCGTAACATTTTGACACGGCAAGATTTGCAGAAAATATTCAGGCAATAAGCCGCTGGATCTGTAGGAGACCGCCATCGAATCAACACCAAACGCAGTTGAAGAACAGAAAATGCAGAGCGGCCGGAAAACAATCGTATCACAGGGCTAAATGCAGGAGCACAATGAGTTGTAAAACACTAAAACTAAAACCGAACAGTATCGTCATAGCAATAATTCATAGTTCTAGGACAATTTTGTTAACTCTGGATTCATATAACTCGGCAAACACAGTGTTTGTCCATCAGAAATTCAGAACACTGAAGCAACCATCGAACAACCAGCTACTGCCACTACAGATATATCACTACTAATCATAGAAGGCATGGAACCCAAATCAAGTACAGTTTTCTCCACTCCTCCACCTTCTTGACCGCGAGCCAGGTTTTGTGCGCCACGGCCGGCCAGCCAGCGCCGCGGCTCTTCAGCCGCCGAAGCCGTAGAGGGTGCGGCCCTGGCGCTTGAGCGCGTAGACGACGTCCATGGCGGTGACGGTCTTGCGGCGGGCGTGCTCGGTGTAGGTGACGGCGTCGCGGATGACGTTCTCGAGGAAGATCTTGAGCACGCCGCGGGTCTCCTCGTAGATGAGCCCCGAGATGCGCTTCACGCCGCCCCTCCGGGCCAGCCTCCGGATCGCCGGCTTGGTGATGCCCTGGATGTTGTCGCGCAGGACCTTGCGGTGGCGCTTCGCGCCGCCCTTGCCGAGCCCCTTGCCGCCCTTGCCGCGCCCCGACATGGCTGAGTAGCTTGGGAAGAGAGGGGATTTGGGGATTTTGGAGCGGGGCTTGGTGGCTGGGAGCGATGAGTGAGATGAGACGGGGGAAGGGGTTGTGTGTATAAAGGGTGAGCGGGGGCTGTCGAGGCGGCTGGAGCCGTTCGATGGAGACGAGATGGGTGGCTGAGACTGCTTTTCCCGACGATGCCGCGGATCGGTGGTGTGGACTGGGGTGCGGATCGGTGACCTGGCACGCCGGGTTCCAAGTTTCGGAATTTTGCGCGCCCGGTCTGCATAGTGGGACGAAAGACAAGCGGCATTGGACACTAGTTATGCTGGTGATGACATAGATAGAAAATGGACGTCGATATTCATCACACGTGTGGCATAATAGATATTCGTCCACACAGCGTGTGTGACATGAGTAGGGGGCAGCTCACACGAGTTGTGTGTGGACGAATAATAGAATTGTCCACACGTGTGGGCGCAGCTACTTTGTGTCACACGTCCAAAAAATACTACCCATCTCCACTTCGTGCGTGTGGCACGAAGCCAAATATGCCCACACGTCCTCGCACAGCTACAATAGGTACCCGCCGGATTACGATTTAGTTGCCATTCAGGATGGCAGATGTAGTTATCCGGGATGGCAATTATGGTTGTAAAAGCACGGCAACTCTCTATATTTTAGTTGACTATAGTTGTCGTGTCTAATTTATGATAGTTGCCGCGTGTAATCAAGTCATAGTTGTCGTGTGTGATTAACTACTTGCCACATATGGTCAAACAATAATTATCGTGCGTGTTTACCTAGTTGCCACGTGTGGTTAATCACAGGTTTTTTTTAGAAAAGGGTGTGGTTAATCACAGTTGCCGTGTATGTTTACCTGACTGCCACGTACGCGCAACTGCAATTGCCGTCTAGCAAACGAATCATAGTTGCCATGTGTGTTTACTTAGTTGTCATGTACGCGCAACTGCAGTTGACATCCAACAACATATGACTGTCGTGTGGGCGAAAAGCAGTTCAAACACACGCGCATGGACTAGGTGGTGGCTGTGTGGGCAGAAACTAGTTCATCCACACAGAGCAGCTGGCAACCACGTGTTGTAGGGCGTGTGGGCGACCTCTGCAACGCCCACACACCGACCTTGTCGTACGTGGCACGCGAAAAATGTCTCGGTGCGTCAAGATTCGTGCAAACTTAACTGTACGATGATTCAGATATGTGGGCGATTTGCAATGATGTCACACGTGTGGGCGTTAGTGTTTCCGTAAAAAATATGGTGGGGTATACTAATTTAATGAAATTATGTACTTTCTTTGTTTCTTTTTAGTTTGTATATAAAGATTTTATCAAAGTCAAATTTTGTAAAGTTTGATAGCTTTGTAGGAAAAGATATTAACATTCATAATCAAGTGATTTTAAAAGTCCATCCACATGAAGTTTCTTCATGCGTTTTACATCAATATGATTTAAACGGCAGTGCCACTAGTATGTTGCACTATCATTATCAATTTTGCATCTTTTGGTATTAATATTATGAATATGTGTATCACTATGATTGAGATTCAATAAATCATTCACCTTGAGTGTATGACCACAGAAGGTTTTATTCATGTAAATAAAATAACAATTATTTTTTAACTTAAACGAATAAGTGTATTGCAATAAACATGATCCAATCATATTATTCTCAACGCAAACACCAAATAACATTTATTTTAACTTTAACACTAATCCCGAAGGTAAAGTGAGTGTGCGATGGTGATCTTATCAACTTTGAAATCATTTTCAACACACATCGTCACCTCGCCCTTAACTAGTCTCTGTTCATTTTTTAACTCATGTTTTAAGTTACTAATCATAGCAACTGAACAAGTATCAAATACCCAGGGGCTACTATGAACACTAGTAAAGTACACATCAATAACATGTATATCATATATACTTTTGTTCACTTTGTCATCCTTCTTATCCGCCAAATAGTTGGGGCAGTTCCGCTTCCAGTGACCAGTCCCTTTACAGTAAAAGCACTCAGTCTCAGGCATAGGTCCAGACTTGGGCTTCTTCACTTGAGCAGCAACTTGCTTGCCGTTATTTTTTGAAGTTCTCCTTCTTCCCTTTACCTTTTTTACTTGAAACTAGTGGTCTTGTTAACCATCAACACTTGATACTCTTTCTTGATTTCTACCTTCGTCGATTTTAGCATTGCGAAGAGCTCGGGAATCATTTTCGTCATCCCTTGCACATCACGAAGTTCCAGTAACTTGGTGATAGTGACTACAGAACTCTATCAGTCACTATCTTGTCTTAGTAACTTGATTCAAGCGATTGAGTACTCAGCCATTCTGAACACATGCTCACTGACTGAGCTATTCTCCTCCATCTTGTAGGCAAAGTACTTTGTCAGAGGTCTCATACCTCTTAACACGGGCATGAGTCTGAAATACCAATTTCAACTCTTGGAACATCGCATATGCTCCATGTCGTTCAAAACATTTTTGAAGTCCAGGTTCTAAGCCGTAAAGCATGGTGCACTAAACTATCAAGTAGTCATCATACCGAGCCTGTCAAACATTCATAACGTCTGCATCTACTCTTGCAATAGTTCTGTCACCTAGCGGTGCATCAAGAACATAATTCTTCTGTACATCAATGAGGATAATTCTCAGATCATGGACCTAGTCCACATCATTGCTATTGTCATCTTTCAACTTAGTTTTCTCTAGGAACATATCATAAATAAAATGGGGAAGCTACACGCGAGCTATTGATCTACAACATAGATATGCAAATACTATCACGACTACGTTCATGATAAATTTAAGTTCAATTAATCATATTACTTAAAAACTCCCGCTTAGATAGGTATCCCTCTAGTCATATAAATGATCACGTGGTCCATATCAACTAAACCATGTCTGTTCATCACGTGAGATGGAGTACTTTTCAATGATGAACATCACTATGTTGATCATATCTACTATATGATTCACGTTCGACCTTTCGGTCTTAGTGTTCCGAGGCCATATCTGCATATGCTAAGCTCGTCAAGTTTAACCCGAGTATTCTGCATGTGCAAAACTGGCTTGCCCCCGTTGTATGTGAATGTAGAGCTTATCACACCCGATTATCACGTGGTGTCTTGGCACGACGAACTGTGGCAATGGTGCATACTCAGGGAGAACACTTATACCTTGAAATTTTAGTAAGGGATCATCTCATAATTCTACCATCGTACTAAGCAAAATAAGATGCATAAAAGATAAACATCACATGCAATCAAAAATATGTGACATGATATGGCCATCATTATCTTGTGCCTTTGATCTACATCTCCAAAGTACCGTCATGATCTCCATCATCACCGGCATGACACCATGATCTCCATCGTCTTGATCTCTATCAATGTGTCGTCACATGGTCGTCTTGCCAACTATTGCTTTTGCAACTATTGCTATCACATATCGATAAAGTGAAGAAATTATATGGCGCTTGCATCTTATGCAATAAGAGAGACAACCATAAGGCTCCTGCCAGTTGCCGATAACTTTAACAAAAACATGATCATCTCATACAACAAATTATATCACATCATGTCTTGACCATGTCACATCACAACATGCCCTGCAAAAACAAGTTAGACGTCCTCTACTTTGCTGTTGTAAATTTTACGTGGCTGCTATGGGCTTCTAGCAAGAACCGTTCTTACCTACGCATCAAAACCACAATGATTTTTTGTCAAGTGTGCTGTTTTAACCTTCAACAAGGACCAGCCGTAGTCAAACTCGGTTCAACTAAAGTTGGAGAAAGAGACACCCGCCAGCCACTTGTGTGCGAAGCACGTCGGTAGAACCAGTCTCATGAACGTGGTCATGTAATGTCGGTCCAGACCGCTTCATCCAACAATACCGCCGAATCAAAGTAAGAGTTGCTAGTAAGCAGTATGACTATTATCGCCTACAACTTTTTGTGTTCTACTCATGCATATAACATCTACGCATAGACCTGGCTCGGATGCCACTGTTGGGGAACATAGTATTTCAAAAAAATTACCTACGATCATGCAAGATCCATCTAGGAGATGCATAGCAACGAGTGGGGAGAGTGTGTCCACATACCCTCATAGACCAAAAGCGGAAGCGTTTAGTAACGCGGTTGATGTAGTCGAACGTCTTTGCGATCCAACCGATCCAAGTACTGAATGTACGGCACCTCCACGTTCAGCACACGTTCAGCTCAATGACGTCCCTTGATCTCTTGATCCAGTGGAGGACGAGGGAGATTTTCGTCAGCACGACGGTGTGGCGACGGTGATGATGAAGTTACTGGTGCAGGGCTTCGCCTAAGCACTACGACGATATGACCGAGGTGTGTAACTGTGGAGGGGGGCACCGCACACGGCTATGAGAAGACTTGGTGTGCCTTTGGGGTGCCCCCCTCCCACATATATAAAGGAGGGGAGGAGAGAAGGCCGACCCTAGAGGGGGCGCGCCAAGGGGTGTATTCCTACTTGGACTCCCGGTCCAAGTAGGATTCGCACCCCCCTTTCCTATTCCAACTAGGAGAAGGAAGGGAAGGGAGAAGGGGGGAGAAGGAAAGAGGGGGGCACCGCCCCCTCCTAGTCCAATTCGGACCAGCCCATGGGGGGCGCGCGGCCACCCCTTAAGGCTCTCCTCACATTTCCAATAAAGCCCATTAAGGCCCATTACTTCCCCGGGGGGTTCCGATAACCTCCGAGTACTCCGAAAAATACCTGAAACACTTCGGAACCATTCCGGTGTCCGAATATAACTTTTCCAATATATTGATCTTTACCTCTCGACCATTTCGAGACTCCTCGTCATGTTTGTGATCTCATCCGGAACTCTAAACAACCTTCGGTTCATCAAATCACATAACTCATAATACAAATCATCATCGAATGTTAAGCGTGCGGACCCTACGGGTTCGAGAACTATGTAGACATAACTGAGACACGTCTCTGGTAAATAACCAATAGCGGAACCTGGATGCTCATATTGGCTCCTACATATTCTATGAAGATCTTCATCGGTCAAACCGCATAACAACATACGTCATTCCCTTTGTCATCGGTATGTTACTTGCCCGAGATTCGATCGTCGGTATCATCATACCTAGTTCAATCTCGTTACCGGCAAGTCTCTTTACTCGTTCCGTAGTGCATAATCCCGTGACTAACTCATTAGTCACATTCCTTGCAAGGCTCATAGTGATGTGCATTACCGAGAGGGCCCTGAGTGTTAGTGTCAAAACCAGCGGATCTTGGGTAGGGGGTCCTGAACTGTGCGTCTAGGATCGATGGTAATAGGATACGGGGGACACGATGTTTACCCAGGTTCGGGCCCTCTCTATGGAGGTAATACCCTATGTCATGCTTGATTGATCTTGATGAATATGAGTGTTACAAGAATTGATCTACCACGAGATCGTAATGGCTAAACCCTAGAAGCCTAGCCTGTATGACTATGGTAATGAGTATATCCTTTCTAGACTAACCCCTCTGGTTTATATAGACACCGGGGGGGGTCTAGGGTTACATAGAGTCGGTTACATAAGAAGGAATCTTCATAGTCGGTCGCCAAGCTTGCCTTCCATGCCAAGAAGAGTCCAATCCGGACACAGGTACAATCTTCGGCCTTCATGTCTTCTCAGCCCATCAGTCCGGCCCATGGATAACAGGCCGGACGTCTGAGGACCCCTTAGTCTAGGACTCCCTCAGTAGCCCCTGAACCTGGCTTCAATCACGAGGAGTCCGGCGCACAGATTGTCTTCGGCATTGCAAGGCGGGTTCCCTTCTATCCGAACTTCAAGATAGTCTTCGGATGCGATGATAGTATCCGGACCTATCACACACACCATACATTACCGCAGAGAGAATATATATTTTTACACGAGTCTAATCTGCTGATGACCTCCCGTCTGTCCGGTCATAATTTCGAACCGTTTTTCATCTGCCGCTCCATGTTTCGAGACGCGGTTGCCACTGGCACGTCTTGTCGAAACAGAGATCATGTCCCCTTATTATGGGATTCTCATAAATACGGGTGTGGGTGATACGTCTCCATCGTATCTACTTTTCCAAACACTTTGGCCCTTGTTTTGGACTCTAACTTGCATGTTTTGAATAGAACTAACCCGGACTAACGTTGTTTTCAGCAGAATTGACATGGTGTTATTTTTGTGCAGAAATAAAAGTTCTCGTAATGACATGAAAATCAACGGAGCATTATTTTGGAATATATAATGAATAATGGAAGGAAGATCCACGTCAGGGGGTGCCCCACCTGTCCATGAGGGTGGGGGCGCACCTTGTGGGCCCCCTGACGCTCCACCGACCTCAACCTGGACTCCATATATTCACTTTCGGGGAGAAAAAACTGAGAGAGAAGGATTCATCGCGTTTTACGATACAGAGCCACCGCCAAGCCCTAAACTCTCTCGGGAGGGCTGATTTGGAGTCCGTTCGGGGCTCCGGAGAGGGGAATCCGTCGCCATCGTCATCATCAACCATCCTCCGTCACCAATTTTATGATGCTCACCAACGTGCGTGAGTAATTCCATCGTAGGCTTGCTGGACGATGATGGGTTGGATGAGATTTATCATGTAATCGAGTTAGTTTTGTTAGGGTTTGATCCCTAGTATCCACTATGTTCTGAGATTGATGTTGTTATGACTTTGCTATGCTTAATGCTTGCCACTAGGGCCCGAGTGCCATGATTTCAGATCTGAACCTATTATGTTTTCATCAATATATGAGAGTTCTTGATCCTATCTTGCAAGTCTATAGTCACCTATTATGTGTTATGATCCGTTAACCCCGAAGTGACAATAATCGGGATACTTACCGGTGATGACCGTAGTTTGAGGAGTTCATGTATTCACTATGTGTTAATGCTTTGTTCGGTACTCTATTAAAAGGAGGCCTTAATATCCCTTAGTTTCCAATAGGACCCCGCTGCCATGGGAGGGTAGGACAAAAGATGTCATGCAAGTTCTTTTCCATAAGCACGTATGACTATATTCGGAATACATGCCTACATTACATTGATGAACTGGAGCTAGTTCTGTGTCACCCTAGGTTATGACTGTTACATGATGAACCGCATCCGGCATAATTCTCCATCACCGATCCATTGCCTACGAGCTTTCCATATATTGTTCTTCGCTTATTTACTTTTCTGTTGCTATTGTTATCATCACTACAAAACACCAAAAATATTACTTTTGTTATCGTTACCTTTTATCACCGTTACCACCACTATCATATTTCTTTGCTACTAAATACCTTGCTGCAGATATTAAGTTTCTAGGTGTGGTTGAATTGACAACTCAGCTGCTAATACTTGAGAATATTCTTTGGCTCCCCTTGTGTCGAATCAATAAATTTGGGTTGAATACTCTACCCTCGAAAACGGTTGCGATCCCCTATACTTGTGGGTTATCAAGACTATTTTCTGGCGCCGTTGCCGGGGAGCATAGCTCTATTCTTTGAGTCACTTGGGATTTATATCTGCTTATCATTATGAAGAACTTGAAAGACGCTAAAAAAATTATCCCTCAACTATGAGGGGAGGTAAGGAACTGCCATCTAGCTCTGCACTTGATTCACCTTCTGTTTTGAGTAAGCTTGCGACACCTACACCTGCTATTCATTCTGATATGTCGCATGTTATTGATGATGCCACTTCTGCTATGCATGATACTTATGATGAAACTACTTCTATGCTTGATACTACTGTGACACTTGGTGAATTTCTTGATGAATAACTTGCTAGGGCTAGAGAGAATGAAATTATTGAAACTAATAATATTGATGAAAGTGATGATGAAGACTCTCCCCCTAGATATGAATTACCTGTTGTGTCTGAGGGCTATCTTATGAATGAAGAAACTGCTAGAGATTTTCTTGCTTGTAATGATAGGAGTGATCTTAAGAAATTATTAGCTAAGCCGAAACAAAAAACATTTGAATGCTAGAAGGAAATATGATCCTGCTTATGCTACTTCACCTATCTTTGTTACTGATAAGGATTATGATTTCTCTGTTGATCCTGAGATAATAACTTTAGTTGAATCTGATCCTTTCTATGGTTATGAATCTGAAACCGTTGTGGCACATCTTACTAAATTAAATGATATAGCCACCCTATTCACTAATGATGAGAGAACTCGCTACTTTTATATCCTTAAATTATTTCCGTTCTCATTAAAGGGTGATGCTAAGATATGGTTTAATTCTCTTGATCCTGGTTGTGTGCGTAGTCCCCAGGATATGAATTATTACTTCTCTGCTAAATATTTCCCCGCTCATAAGAAACAAGCTGCTTTAAGGGAAATATATAATTTTGTGCAAATTGAAGAAGCGAGTCTCCCACAAGCTTGGGGGAGGCTTCTCCAATTACTTAATGCTTTGCCTTATCATCCTCTTAAGAAAAATGAAATACGTGATATCTTTTATAATGGACTAATCGATGCTTCCAAAGACCACCTGGATAGTTGTGCTGGTTGTGTTTTCAGGGAAAGAACGCTAAATGAACCTGAAATTTTATTGAATAATATGCTGACCAATGAAAATAATTGGACACTTCCTGATCCAATTCCTGAACCAACTCCTAAGCCAACTCCGAAGAAAAGGGGTATTCTATTTCTCAGTCCTGAAGATATGCAATAGGCAAAGAAATCTATGAAACAAAAGGTATTAAAGCTAAAGATGTTAAGAATTTACCTCCTACTGAAGAAATACATGGTCTTAATTTACCGCCTGTTGAAGAAATACATGGTCCCGATAACCCGACACAGGTAGTAAAGGTAAATTATCTCTATAGATATGATAAGACTGAAATCCCATTTACTAAGTTTGCTAGCCCATGCTTGGATGAGTTTGATGACTTTATGGTTAAGCAAGAAAACTTCAATGCTTATTTTGGTAGAGAATTAAAATGCAATGCTGATATGCTTGAACACTTGGGTGATTATATGGCTAATGTTAAAGGTGAACTAAAACTTATTAGTAAACATGCTTCTATGGTTACCACTCAAGTAGAACAAGTACTCAAAGCTCAGAATGATTTGCTCAATGAATTGAATAGTAAGAAAAATGATAATGTTGTTAGATTTATGACTAGAGGTGGTAAAATGACTCAAGAACCCTTGTATCCTGAGGGCCATCCTAAGAGAATTGAGCAAGATTCTCAGAGAAATAATATTGATGCACCTAGTCCTTCTAAGAGGAAGAAAAAGAAAAATGATAGGACTTTGCATGCTTCTAGTGAACCTGTTATTGACACACCTGAGAATCCTAATGATATTTCTATTTCTGATGCTGAAACACAATCTGGTAATGAGCATGAACCTAGTGATAATGTTAATAATGATGTTCATGTTGATGCTCAACCTAGTAATGACAATGAAGTAGAGATTGAACCTGATGTTGATCTTGATAACCCACAATCAAAGAATCAACGTTATGATAAGAGAGACTTTGTTGCTAGGAAGCACGGTAAGGAAAGAGAACCATGGGTTCAGAAACCCATGCCTTTTCCTCCTAAACCATCCAAGAAAAAGGATGATGAGGATTTTGAGCGCTTTGCTGAAATGATTAGACCTATCTTCTTGCGTATGCGTTTGACTGATATGCTCAAAATGAATCCTTATGCTAAGTATATGAAAGAATTGTTACTAATAAAAGAAAGATACCGGAAGCTGAAATTTCCACCGTGCTTGCTAATTACACTTTTAAGGGTGGAATACCTAAGAAACTAGGAGATCCCGGAGTACCAACTATACCATGCTCCATTAAAAGAAACTATGTTAAAACTGCTTTATGTGATCTTGGAGCCGGTGTTAGTGTTATGCCTCTCTCTTTATATCGTAGACTTGATTTGAATAAGTTGACACCTACTGAAATATCTTTGCAAATGGCTGATAAATCAACTGCTATACCTGTCGGTATTTGTGAGGATGTGCCTGTTGTGGTTGCAAACGTTACTATTTTAACGGACTTTGTTATTCTTGATATTCCCGAGGACGATAGTATGTCTATTATTCTTGGAAGACCCTTTTTGAATACTGCAGGGGCTGTTATTGATTGCACCAAAGGCAATGTCACTTTTCATGTTAATGGCAATGAGCATACGGTACACTTTCCGAGGAAACAACCTCAAGTTCATAGTATAAACTCTATTGGAAAAATTCCATCGATTATTTTTGGAGGTTTTGAATTTCCTCTTCCTACTGTCAAGAAGAAATATGATATTCTTATTGTTGGGGATGTGCATATCCCCATTGAGGTAACCTAGTGTTATTCTAAATTCTCTGGTTCCATGTTATTCGGAATGAGTTTGTTAACAAGACCTGATCAACCTTGTTAGTGGATTCCTTTTGATGAGCATGAGATGGATGAATTTAGAAAACACAACTCTTGTACCCTCTTTTTACTTTCTGTTATTTATATTAAATAAAGCAAAAATAGTAATTTCTGTCTGTTTTCTGAATTATCCATGCAATAAAAAATACCCCGAAAATAAAAGTTCTCCAAATGCCCTGAAAATTAAATATGATTTTTTCTAGAATATTTGAGAATATCTGGCACTAAGAACATAGTAGGGGGAGCAAGCACCTGGCCACGAGGGTGGAGGGCGCGCCCTACCCCCTGGGCGCGCCCCTGCCTCGTGGGCCCATGGTGGCTCCCCTCCACTTATTCCAGCTACCACACACTCCTTCTTCCTCCCACAAACACCACTAACCAGCTCAAACCCGAGTCCAAGCTCATTTTGCTGCCATTTTCGATCTCCTTGCTCAAAGCACCTCTCACAAAACTGCTTTGGGGGATTGTTCCTTGGTATGTGACTCCTCCAATGGTCCAATTAGTTTTTGTTCTAGTGCTTTATTCATTGCATATTTTTGCTGCTTAGGTGACCCTGTTCTTGAGCTTGCATGTCAAATTTATATGGTCAAAAGTAGTTTTGATGCATGATATTGCCTCTAGGCACTTGTAGGAGTAGTTGCTATCAATTTGTTGAGTTTGGTTCACTTTTATTTTAAAGTTACTAAAATTTCAGAAATTTTCAGAAAAAGATGAAGAGATTTTTGAGAGGCTCATCGAGCCTAAGCTCGAAGGATAAGCAAAGTGAGGAGGATAAGAGGCACAAATATAATCTCCCTCGCACCGCGGAAGTTCGGCCGTGTGAATGGCCTTGTGATAATTTCTTGAGAGCAGCCGGGATTTATGATGATTTCTATGAATTGGCTGAGAATGCAGGCCTCACCGCCTTCCTCCACGACCAACGCGAACAGTATCTCTTACTCACCAATATCTTTGTGCAAAACTTTCATTTCCATGCTAGGAGCTCACCACCTACGGTGGAATTTTATCTATATGATGAGCATAAGGAGATGTCACTTCATGATTTTTGTCAGGTTTGTTTGATCCCTTTCAAGGGCAGTGTAGAGGAACCACATCGTGACGATGTGGATGGGTTATTGATACCATTACTATAGGGGAAACGAGGAAGGTTTCCGACGCACGAATTACTAGCATACACTTTCCTGTTCTACGTTACTTTGTTATATTTGCTAGTAGATGCTAAATTGGGCGCGGAAACTGTGGAAACCTGAGTGCCCCTGATATTTTTATTTTGTGCCATGTCTTATTTCGTGATGACACATTCAGTATGGGCGCTATTATTGCAAAGCGGTTAAATCTTAACCATACTAAGGGCCCCGTCCTTGGAGGCATCTTCGCCTCGCGCCTCGCTGCACATTTTAACATACCTATTTATGCATTATGAGAAGGAAGAAAAATTGTTGCCTCCTATTTATTTAGATTATAAGAGTATGGTAGCACATGATTTTATTGTTAAGAATAGGGAAAAGGAGCTTAAGTACAAATTAATATTTGGTAAAAATCATCCTGAGACTATTACCTTGCCTGCTCCTTCCTTGTTTGATTTATCTGCAGGCAAGTACCTTGTTCTGTTGGAGGCCATTCACGCCTACCGGAACCCTACATCAGCTACAGAGCCAGAGTCGGAACCACAATTTGATCCTCCACGACAGTCTGATTACCAGTGGGATCCGGAGGTGATTGCCAACCAGTGGCAATCCAAGGCTTCTTCACAATACGACCCCAACTATTACTTTGGATATCCGCCAGGCCAGCCGTGGCCATAGACCAACTTAGGCCAAAAGCCTAAGCTTGGGGGAGTACGTATTTCTCACCGACATTACATTCATGTTCACACACTCACTGCTAGTTGTCGGTGCTCATACTTTTTCATTGTATCATCCATGCTAGTTTATTTTCCTTTTTATGCTTTCTTCTTGTGTGTTTAATAAACCTTAAGAAAAAACAAAAAAATAGTTGTAGCTTTTAGTTAGTTTACTTTTCATGCTTGTAGTAGTAATTAAAAAGAAAACCCAAAAAGATTTCTCATTCTTCTTTTGCTTGTTGGAAGCTTTCCCGTGTAAACAATTTTATTTCTTTTCTTGTTCTTTGGGGGTCGAGATGAGAAGACCATAATGAAAATGTTAAAGTGGCTCTTATATGCATATTCGTTGATCTGACAAAGAGCCCATGTTACCTTGTCTTCTCTCTTGAATTGAATGCTTGCAGATTCTAGCTTAGTCCAATGCACGTGCACTATTATTATTATCCACACTATTCAGTCGTGCAAGTGAAAGGCAATAATGATGATTATATGATGAACTTATTGAGATGAGAAAAGCTGGTATGAACTCGACCTCTCTTGTTTTTGTAAATATGATTAGTTCATCGTTCCTGATTTAGCCTATTATGAATAAACATGTTTGCAATGACAATTAGAGATTATAGTTGCTTATGCCATGTTTAATTAGCTAGGAGCTTATAATGGTGTACCTTGCGTGCCAACATGCTATTAAAATAGTTGTGATGTGGTATGATAGGGTGGTATCCTCTTTTGAACGATTCGAGTGGCTTGACTTGGCACATGTTCACGCATGTAGTGGCCTCTATGATATTTATGTTCATGGTGCATTATATCCTACTCATGCTTGCATTCGGTGTTGATTAATTTTAATGCATGTTCATGACTGTTGTCGCTCTCTAGCTGGTCGCTTCCCAGTCTTCTGCTAGCCTTCACCTGTACTAAGCGGGAATACTACTTGTGCATCCAATTCCATAAACCCTAAAGTTATTCCATATGAGTCACCATACCTACCTATATACGGTATCTACCTACCGGTCTAAGTAAATTTGTATGTGCCAACCTCTAAACCTTCAAATAAATATCCTGTTTTGTATGCTCGAATAGCTCATGTATCAACTAGGCCTGTCCGTATCTTCCATGTTAGGCGGGTTATTCTCAAGAGGAGTGGACTCCGCTCCTCACTCACGAGAAAATGGCCGGTCACCGGGATGCCCAGTCCCATGCTTTATGCAAATCAAATCAAAATAATTGCAAACAAAACTCCCCCGTGACTCTTGTTAGTTGGAGGCACTCGTTGTCTCGAGCAAGCCATGGATTAATGCTTGTTGGTGGAGGGGAAGTATAAACTTTACCATTCTGTTTGGGAACCACCTATAATGTGTGTAGCATGGAAGATATCGCCATCTCTTGGTTGTTATGTTGACAATGAAAGTATACCGCTCAAAATATTATTCATATCTATTTCAAAACCGAGCTCTGGCACCTCTACAAATCCCTGCTTCCCTCTGCGAAGGGCCTATCTATTTACTTTTATGTTGAGTCATCATCCTCTTATTAAAAAGCACCAGTTGGAGAGCACCGCTGTCATTTGCATTCATTACTGTTAGTTTACATTGAGTATGACTTGACTGGATCTCTTTTACCATGAATTACAATGTCTAGTCAGTCCTTGATCTTTAAAGGTGCTCTGCATTTATGTTTTGCGGTCTCAGAAAGGGCTAGCGAGATACCATCTTGTTATATCATATCATGATTGTTTTGAGAAAGTGTTGTCATCCGAGATTTATTATTATTGCTCGCTAGTTGATTATGTCATTGATATGAGTAAACATGAGACCTAAATGTTATTGTGAATATGGTTAGTTCATAATCTTTGCTGAAAACTTGAATGCTGGCTTTACATATTTACAACAACAAGAGCAAACAGAGTTTGTACAAGTTTTTCTTTATCACTTTCAGTTTATCAACTGAATTGCTTGAGGACAAGCATAGGTTTAAGCTTGGGGGAGTTGATATGTCTCCGTCGTATCTACTTTTCCAAACACTTTTGCCCTTGTTTTGGACTCTAACTTGCATGTTTTGAATAGAACTAACCCAGACTGACGTTGTTTTCAGCAGAATTGACATGGTGTTATTTTTGTGCAGAAATAGAAGTTCTCGGAATGACCTGAAAATCAACGGAGCATTATTTTGGAATATATAATATAATGGCAGGAAGATCCACGTGAAAGGGTGCCCCACCTGTCCACGAGGGTGGGGGGCACGCCCCCTGCCTCGTGGGCCCCCTGACGCTCCACCGACCTCAACCTGGACTCCATATATTCACTTTCGGGGAGAAAAAACCAGGGAGAAGGATTCATCGCGTTTTACGATACGGAGCCGCCGCCAAGCCCTAAACTCTCTCGGGAGGGCTGATCTGGAGTCCGTTCGGGGCTCCGGAGAGGGGAATCCGTCGCCATCGTCATCATCAACCATCCTCCATCACCAATTTCATGATCCTCACCGCCATGCATGAGTAATTCCATCGTAGGCTTGCTGGACGGTGATGGGTTGGATGAGATTTATCATGTAATCGAGTTAGTTTTGTTAGGGTTTGATCCCTAGTATCCACTATGTTCTGAGATTGATGTTGCTATGACTTTGCTATGCTTAATGCTTGTCACTACGGCCCGAGTGCCATGATTTCAGATCTGAACCTATTATGTTTTCATCAATATATGAGAGTTCTTGATCCTATCTTGCAAGTCTATAGTCACCTATTATGTGTTATGATCCGTTAACCCCGAAGTGACAATAATCGGGATACTTACCGGTGATGACCGTAGTTTGAGGAGTTCATGTATTCACTATGTGTTAATGCTTTATTCCGGTACTCTATTAAAAGGAGGCCTTAATATCCCTTAGTTTCCAATAGGACCCCGCTGCCACGGGAGGGTAGGACAAAAGATGTCATGCAAGTTCTTTTCCATAAGCACGTATGACTATATTCAGAATACATGCCTACATTACATTGATGAACTGGAGCTAGTTCTGTGTCACCCTAGGTTATGACTGTTACATGATGAACCGCATTCGGCATAATTCTCCATCACCGATCCATTGCCTACGAGCTTTCCATATATTACTCTTCGCTTATTTATTTTTCTGCTGCTATTGTTATCATCACTACAAAAATACCAAAAATATTACTTTTGCTATCGTTACCTTTTATCATCGTTACCACTACTATCATATTACTTTGCTACTAAATACCTTGCTGCAGATATTAAGTTTCCAGGTGTTGTTGAATTGACAACTCAGCTGCTAATACTTGAGAATATTCTTTGGCTCCCCTTGTGTCGAATCAATAAATTTGGGTTGAATACTCTACCCTCGAAAACTGTTGCGATCCCCTATACTTGTGGGTTATCAAGACTATTTTCTGGCACCTTTGCCGGGGAGCATAGCTCTATTCTTTGAGTCACTTGGGATTTATATCTGCTTATCCTTATGAAGAACTTCAAAGATGCTATAAAAAATTATCCCTCAACTATGAGGGGAGGTAAGGAACTCCCATCTAGCTCGGCAGAGCTAGCCATGAAGGACCTGATAGTCCGGCTGTGTGCTACCTCTTGAGCACTGCGTTGGATTACCTTGAAGAGGAAAGGAGATGCAGCAAAGTAGCGTAAGTATTTACCTCAGTTTTTGAGAACCAAGGTATCAATCCAGTAGGAGGCTACGCGCGAGTCCCTCGTACCTGCACAAAACAAATAACTCCTCGCAACCAACGCAATAAGGGGTTGTCAATCCCTTCACAGTCGCTTACGAGAGTGAGATCTGATAGATATGATAAGATAATTTTTTGGTATTTTTGTGATAAAGATGCAAAGTAAAATAAAAGTAAAGTAAAAAGCAAAGGAAATAACTAAGTATTGGAAAATTAATATGATGAAGATAGACCCGGGGGGCATAGGTTTCACTAGTGTCTTCTCTCAAGAGCATACGTATTTTACGGTGGGTGAATGAATTACTGTTGAGCAATTGACAGAATTGAGCATAGTTATGATAATATCTAGGTATGATCATGTATATAGGCATCACGTCCGAGACAAGTAGACCGACTCCTGCCTGCATCTACTACTATTACTCCACTCATCGACTGCTATCCATCATGCATCCAGAGTATTAAGTTCATGAAAACAGAGTAACGCCTTAAGCAAGATGACATGATGTAGAGGGATAGATTCATGCGATATGATAAAAGCCCCATCTTGTTATCCTCGATGGCAACAATACAATACGTGCCTTGCTGCCCCTACTGTCACTGGGAAAGGACATTGCAAGATTGAACCCAAAGCTAAGCACTTCTCCCATTGCAAGAAATATCAATCTAGTAGGCCAAACCAAACTGATAATTCGAAGAGACATGCAAAGATAACCAATCATACATAAAAGAATTCAGAGAAGATTCAAATATTGTTCATAGATAATCTTGATCATAAACCCACAATTCATCGGTCTCAACAAACACACCACAAAAAGAAGATTGCATCGAATAGATCTCCACAAGAGAGGGGGAGAACATTGTATTGAGATCCAAAAAGAGAGAAGAAGCCATCTAGCTAATAACTACATACCCGAAGGTCTGAGGTAAACTACTCACACTTCATCGGAGAGGCTATGGTGTTGATGTAGAAGCCCTCCGTGATGGATGCCCCCTCCGGCGAAGCTCCGGAACAGGCCCCAAGATGGAATCTCGTGGATACAGAAAGTTGCGGCGGTGGAATTAGGGTTTTGGCTCCGTATCTGATCTTTTGGGGGTACGTAGGTATATATAGGAGGAAGATGTACGTCGGTGGAGCAACAGGGGGCACACGAGGGTGGAGGGCGCGCCTGGGGGGTAGGCGCGCCCCCTACCTCGTGGCCTCCATGTTGGTTGCTTGATGTAGGGTCCAAGTCTCCTGGGTCTTGTTTGTTGAGAAAATCACGTTCCCGAAGGTTTCATTCCGTTTGGACTCCATTTGATATTCCTTTTCTTTGAAACCCTAAAATAGGCAAAAAAACAGCAATTCTGGGCTGGGCCTCCAGTTAATAGGTTAGTCCCAAAAATAATATAAAAGTGGATAATAAAGTCCAATAATGTCCAAAACAGTAGATAATATAGCATGGGCAATCAAAAAATATAGATACGTTGGAGAGGTATCAAGCATCCCCAAGCTTAATTCCTGCTCGTCCTCGAATAGGTAAATGATAAAAAAGATAACTTTTGATGTGGAGTGCTACTTGGCATAATTTTAATGTAACTCTTCTTAATTGTGGTATGAATATTCAGATCCGAAAGATTCAAGACAAAAGTTTAATATTGACATAAAAATAATAATACTTCAATCATACTAACAAAGCAATCATGTCTCCTCAAAATAACATGGCCAAAGAAAGTTATCCCTACAAAATCATATAGTCTGGCTATAGTCTATCTTCACCACACAAAATATTTAAATCATGCACAACCCCGATGACAAGCCAAGCAATTGTTTCATAGTTTTGACATTCTCAAACTTTTTCAATCTTCACGCAATACATGAGCGTGAGCCATGGATATAGCACTATATGTGGAATAGAATGGTGGTTGTGGAGAAGACAAAAAAGGGAAGATAGTCTCACATCAACTAGGCGTATCAACGAGCTATGGAGATGCCCATCAATAGATATCAATGTGAGTGAGTAGGGATTGCCATGCAACGGATGCACTAGAGCTATAAGTATATGAAAGCTCAACAAAAGAAACTAAGTGGGTGTGCATCCAACTTGCTTGCTCATGAAGACCTAGGGCATTTTGAGGAAGCCCATCATTGGAATATACAAGCCAAGTTCTATAATGAAAAATTCCCACTAGTATATGAAAGTGACGCAATGAGAGACTCTCTATCATGAATATCATGGTGCTACGTTGAAGCACAAGTGTGGTAAAGGATAGTAATATTGTCCCTTCTCTCATTTTCTCTCATTTTTTTATTTGGGCCTTTTCTTTTTCTTATGGCCTCTTTTTTTCGTCCAGAGTCTCATCACGACTTGTGGGGGAATCATACTCTCCATCATCCTTTCCTCACTGGGACAATGCTCTAATAATGATGATCATCACACTTTTATTTCTTACAACTCAACAATTACAACTCGATACTTAGAACAAAATATGACTCTATATGAATGCCTCCGGCAGTGTACCGGGATATGCAATGAATCAAGAGTGACATGTATGAAAGAATTATGAATGGTGGCTTTGCCACAAATACGATGTCAACTACATGATCATGCTAAGCAATATGACAATGATGGAGTGTGTCATAATAAACGGAACGGTGGAAACTTGCATGGCAATATATCTCGGAATGGCTATGGAAATGCCATAGTAGGTAGGTATGGTGGCTGTTTTGAGGAAGGTATATGGTGGGTGTATAATACCGGCGAAAGGTGCGCGGTATTAGAGAGGCTAGCAATGGTGGAAGGAAGAAAAGTGCATATAATCCATGGACTCAACATTAGTCATAAAGAACTCATATACTTATTGCAAAAATCTACAAGTTATCAAAGCAAAGTATTACACACATGCTCCTAGGGGGATAGATTGGTAGGAAAAGACCATCGCTCGTCCCCGACCGCCACTCATAAGGAAGACAATCAAAAAATAAATCATTCATCACATAACAGCTCACCATATGTGCATGCTACGAGAATCACAAACTTTAACACAAGTATTTCTCAAATTCACAACTACTCAACTAGCACAACTTTAATATCATCATCTTCATATCTCAAAACAATTATCAAGTATCAAACTTCTCATAGTATTAAACACACTCATAAGAAAGATTTTACTATTCTTTGAATACCAAGCATATTAGGATTATTTAAGCAAATTACCATGCTATTCAAGACTCTCAAAATAATCTAAGTGAAGCATGAGAGATCAATAGTTTCTATAAAACAATTCCACCACCGTGCTCTAAAAAATATAAGTGAAGTACTAGAGCAAAACTATATAACTCAAATGATATAAGCGAAGCACATAGAGTATTCTAACAAATTCCAAGTCATGTATGACTCTCTCAAAAGGTGTGTACAGCAAGGATGATTGTGGTTGAGGGAGTCCTGGATTAGGGGGTGTTCGGGTAGCCGGACTATACCTTCAGCCGGACTCCAGGACTATGAAGATACAAGATTGAAGACTTCGTCCCGTGTCCGGATGGGACTTTCCTTGGCGTGGAAGGCAAGCTTGGCGATGCAGATATTCAAGATCTCCTACCATTGTAACCGACTTTGTGTAACCCTAACCCTCTCCGGTGTCTATATAAACCGGAGGGTTTTAGTCCGTAGGACAACTTCATCGTACAACAATCATACCATAGGCTAGCTTTTAGAGTTTAGCCTCCTCGATCTCGTGGTAGATCTACTCTTGTACTACCCATATCATCAATATTAATCAAGCAGGACGTAGGGTTTTACCTCCATCAAGAGGGCCTGAACCTGGGTAAAACATCGTGTTCCTTGCCTCATGTTACCATCCGGCCTAGACGCACAGTTCGGGACCCCCTACCCGAGATCCGCCGGTTTTGACACCGACATTGGTGCTTTCATTGAGAGTTCCTCTGTGTCGTCACTTTTAGGCCCGATGGCTCCTTCGATCATCAACAACGATGCAGTCCAGGGTGAGAATTTTCTCCCAGGACAGATCTTCGTCTTCGGCGGCTTCGCACTGCGGGCCAATTCGCTTGGCCACCTTGAGCAGATCGAAAGCTACGCCCCTGGCCATCAGGTCAGGTTTGGAAGCCTAAACTACACGGCTGACATCTGCGGGGACTTGATCTTCGATGGATTCGAGCCACAGCCAAGCGCGCCGCACTGTCTCGATGGGCATGATATAGCTCTGCCGCCGAACAGCGCCTTGGAGGCCGCACGCGCATCGGTTCTGACCATTGATTCGGAGCCTACTGCGTCGATCGAGGATCAGCGGTTGGACGCTGCCTCAGGGGCTGCGATCTCAGAGGCGATCGAGCCGACCTCCAGCCCCGCGCTCTGCATGGCCCGTGACTCTGAGGAGCTGGATTCCTCTTTGAACTCTGAGCCCCCCGCGCCCCTGCCGGTCGAATCCGATTGGGCGCCGATAATGGAGTTCACCGCCGCGGACATCTTTCAGCACTCGCCCTTCGGCGACATCCTGAATCCTCTAAAGTATCTCTCTTTATCAGGAGAGCCCTGGCCAGACTACGGTCAGCAAAGTTGGGATACGGACGATGAAAAATTCAAAACCCACCCACCACCCACTTCGTAGCCACTATCGACGACTTAACCGACATGCTTGACTTTGACTCCGAAGACATCGATGGCATGGACGACGATGCAGGAGACGAACAAGAACCAGCACCTGTAGGGCGCTGGAAGGCCACCTCGTCATATGACATATATATGGTGGACACTCCAAAGGATGGAGATGGCGATGGAATAGCGGGGGACGATAACTCTAAGAAACAGCCCAAGCGCCAGCGTCAGCAGCGCCGCTCTAAATCCCGCCAAAGCAAAACGGTGATTCCGGCACGGGAGATAATACTACTCCGGACAGCGCCGAAGAACACCCCCTCCAGCAAGATTCAGCATAGGAGGACAGAGAAGCCAGCCCTCACGAGAGGGCGGCGGACCAAGAGGTTGAGGACGATAATTATACACCTCCCTCCGAAGACGAGGCAAGCCTCGACGACGACGAGTTCGTCGTGCTAGAGGATCTCGCCGAACAAGAACGTTTTAAACACAGGCTTATGGCCACGTCAAGCAGCCTCAAGAAAAAGCAGCAACAGCTTAGAGCTGATCAGGATTTGCTAGCTGACAGATGGACTGAAGTCCTTGCGGCCGAAGAGTATGAACTCGAACGCCCCTCCAAGAGTTACCCAAAGCGCAGGCTGCTACCCCGACTAGAGGAGGAAGCACCTACATCACCAGCGCATGACATGGCCGACCGGCCACCTCGTGGCCGCGACAGAGAGGCCTCTTGGCCCTCCACTCAAGCCATGCCCCGATGCCGCGTCAAGCATACTAAGGCACGGGAAAATGCGCCCGACCTGCGTGACATACTGGAGGAGGAGGCAAGGCAAACAAGATCGATCTACGGATCGCGCAGGCGCCCCATGGCACGTGACGGTGATCGTCACTCCGGATGCAATAAATCTGGCCGGGCCGAACTCAACAGACAAAGCTCCTTCGAGCTGCGTCGTGATATAGCCCAATACAGAGGCGCCACACACCCCCTATGCTTCACAGATGAAGTAATGGATCATAAAATCCCTGAGGGCTTCAAACCCGTAAACATTGAATCATACGATGGCACAACAGATCCTGCGGTATGGAGCGAGGATTATCTCCTTCATATCCACATGGCCCGCGGCGATGATCTACACGCCATCAAATACCTCCCACTCAAACTTAAGGGACCGGCCCAGCATTGGCTTAACAGCTTGCCAGCAGACTCAATCGGTTCTTGGGAGGACCTGGAAGCCGCATTCCTTGACAACTTCCAGGGCACTTATGTGCGACCACCGGACGCCGATGACCTAAGCCACATAATTCAGCAGCCAGAGGAATCGGCCAGGCAATTCTGGACACGGTTCCTAACAAAGAAAAACCAGATAGTCGACTGTCCGGACGCAGAGGCCTTAGCGGCCTTCAAGCATAATATCCGTGACGAGTGGCTTGCACGGCACCTGGGACAGGAAAAGCCAAAATCTATGCCAGCCCTCACGATACTCATGACCCGCTTTTGTGCGGGAGAAGACAGCTGGCTAGCTCGCAGCAACAACTTAACCAAGAACCCTGGTAATCTGAATACCAAGGACAAAAGTGACAGGTCACGTCGGAACAAACAAAAGCGCCGTGTTAACAGCGACAACAACGAGGATACGGCAGTTAATGCTGGATTCCGAGGCTACAAATCCGGTCAATGGAAAAAGCCATTCAAAAGAAATACTCAGGGCCCGTCCAGTTTGGACCGAATACTCGACCGCTTGTGCTAGATACATGGCACCCCCGAAAAGCCAACCAATCACGCCAACAGGGATTGTTGGGTGTTCAAGCAGGCAGGCAAGGTAAGAGCCGAAAACAAAGACAAGGGGCCGCATAGCGACAACGAGGAGGAGCCCAGGCTACCGAACAACAATGGACAGAAGGGATTTCCCCCGCAAGTGTGGACGGTGAACATGATATACGCAACCCACATCCCCAAGAGGGAGCGGAAGCGTGTGTTACGGGACGTATATGCGATGGAGCCAGTCGCCCCAAAGTTCAACCCATGGTCCTCCTGCCCGATCACCTTTGATCGAAGGGACCACCCCACTAGCATCTGTCACGGCGGCTTTGCCGCATTGGTTCTAGACCCAATCATTGACGGATTTCACCTCACAAGAGTCCTCATGGACGGCGGCAGCAGCCTGAACCTGCTTTACCAGGATACAGTGCGAAAAATGGGCATAGATCCCTCGAGGATCAAGCCCACCAAAACGACCTTTAAAGGCGTCATACCTGGTGTAGAAGCCAACTGTACAGGCTCAGTCACACTGGAAGTGGTCTTCGGATCTCCGGATAACTTCCGAAGCGAGGAGTTAATCTTCGACATAGTCCCGTTTCGTAGTGGCTATCACGCACTGCTCGGGCGAACCGCATTCGCAAAATTCAACGCGGTACCGCACTATGCATACCTCAAGCTCAAGATGCCAGGCCCTGGAGGAGTAATCACGGTCAATGGGAACACCGAACGCTCCCTCCGAACGGAGGAGCACACGGCAGCGCTCGCAGCAGAAGTACAAAGCAGCCTCTCTAGGCAGTTCTCCAATTCGGCCTTCAAAAAGCCGGACACTGTCAAGCGCACCCGGAGTACCCTACAACAAGACCGCCTGGCACGTTCCGAGCTAGCGTAGCAATGCGGCCCCAACCCTAGCCCTCGTGATATAGCGAAACCAGTGCTTCGCGTACATAACTAAGCTCTTGAAATACCATGGGCACAGGGGAAGGGGCACTATAACGACACGCCCGAAATACGGCTTAAACCGCACCAGGGGCTGCCGGATTCCTTTTTTTCCTTTTTCTCTTACTCTCAGGACTCCATACTTCGGATGACCCGTTCGGCAATTCAACTGCCGCACAAACGATGCAAGATCCAGGAAAGCAGACAAGCCACGCCGCATTATGGAACTCCCAGGTGGTCTCTATTGCGAGCAGTATACCTGTTTTTTAATACAATTCCGCGGCCTGCCCCTGGCCAGGACATGTCAAATAGTCCAATTTCTTTTGCTTATCGCACTATTTGTATCGTTCCACTTTCATAGCAGCCTTTCTATAAACAATGCATAGCTTTTTGTCTATTTTTTGCATTATCCTTTATATATATATGTTTATTAATAACATGTTGCATCCGTACACTATGGTACGGCAAAAATACGCCAGGGGCTTCAGTACCCATCAATATGGCATGAGAAGTCCGTACACTTTCACAAGTGTGGCACCCCGAACTTATAGCACTATATGCATCGGCTCCGAATCATGATTTGGGTCAATAGTTGGGTTTGCCCGGCTCCTATGTTTTGGTGCCTTAGGTTCCGCTATATCGGCTAAGGTAGCACTAGGAGAACCACTGCGATTGTGCCCCAGTTGAGCTGGGCCGAGCACCTCAATGGAGAAAGCTAAAACTGACTGTCATGATGAGGCGAGAGACCGGTCGCTGTTCGAGAGGTTTTTAGAGTCCTTAAAGACTTATGCCGCTTCGAGCGAGGAACCGGCTTTGTCCGGCCAAGGCGAGGATAGCGCCCCGAACTCGGTCTTCCGAATACTAGGGGCTTCGCCGAAATTTAAAATTATAGAGTTCTATATCTAAGTGAGAGTGTTCAAGCATTATAGTCCGATTGCCTTGTTCGTTGTGCTGAGCGCCTCCCTCGACGGACCCAATCATGGGAAAAAGAGCGCTCAGGTTTATCCCGAACACCCTAGCACTAGTGGCATGGGGGCAGAAGCCGACGACTGGCCATCTCTCAATTTTTTGATAAACAGCCGCACAGAAAGTAATATTTTAAATTCAACAAGCATTGCTTAGCGCATATGAACAAGTTTTCAGCACACAGGATAACACAAGCGAGTTCATTCAAAAATTACATCCTTGGTACATTCATCCGCCATAAGGCGGGCACCAGCCAGAACATCCTTGTAATAGTTCTCGGGCTTGTGATGCTCCTTCCCCGGCGGCGGCCCGTCCCTCACAAGCTTCTCACCGTCCAGCTTACCCCAATGCACCTTTGCACGGGCAAGGGCCCTACAGGCACCTTCGATGCAGACGGAGTGCTTGATGACCTCGAGCCTTGGACAAGCCTCCACCAGCCGCCGCACCAGTCCGAAGTAGCTCCCAGGTAGGGCCTCTCCAGGCCACAGCCGAACTATGAAGCCCTTCAGGGCTTGTTCGGCCGCCTTGTGGAGCTCGACCAGCAGCTTCAGCTGGTCGCTCAAGGGCACAGGGTGTCCGGCCTCAGCGTACTGAGACCAGAACACCTTCTCCGTCGAGCTGCCTTCCTCAGCTCGGTAGAATGCGGCGGCATCGGATACGCTGCGGGGAAGATCTACGAATGCCCCTGGAGAGCTCCGGATTTGGGTAAGTAACAAGTAGTTTACTTTTATATGTCTGCTTTGCATAGAGAATGCCCTACCCGCCGTTATCTTTTTCACCGCATCCAATTCCTGGAGGGCCTTATGGGCTTCGGCCTTGGCAGATTTGGCAGTTTTAAGGGCCGCAGCAAGCTCGGACGCTCGCGTCTTCGAGTTGAGCTCCAAACTCTCATGTTTTTTCATGAGAGCCTAAAGCTCTTGCTGCACCTCGCCGACCTGCGCCTCAAATTTCTCCCGCTCGGTGCGCTCCGTGGACGCTTTCTTCTCGGCCTCGGACAGCGCCTGCTTGAGGGTCGCCACCTCAGTTGTGGCCCCTATAATAAGCAGTTTACTCCTGTCATTTTTTGCAATTACGTCTTCTTATAGGCATTTTTTCTATAAGGTATCTCTTACCTTCTTTCTCCTCGAGCTGCCGTTTGGCAAGGTCGAGCTCTTGCTCGGTCCGCTCAAGGCCTTGCTTCAGGGCACCCACCTCAGCAGTCAGTGCAGCGGTGGCCAGCAGTGAAGCCTGCATACGTATATTGACTCCTTTTTAGTTAGACTCCTGTGATATTTAATAGATCCTCTATTCGGCTTTTCTTTCCGAACGCCAAACAGAGCATCAGGGGCTACTGTCTATGCGGTAATATTTTTACATATTTTTTACTTACCTCGAAGCTTGTTAGAAGGCTAGCACAAGCTTCAGTCAGTCCACTTTTGGCGGACCGAACCTTCTGGACCACCGTACTCATGATGGTACGGTGCTCCTCGTCGATGGAGGTGCCCTTAAGCGCCTCCAGCAGATTGTCCGGCGCCTTCGGTTGGACGAAGGACGCCGGCTCGATAGGCTTGCTCCTCTTGGCAGGAGTTCTCCTGCTGCGGTCCAGAACCATTGATGATTCCGGTGCGGTGTCTGGCTTAAAGCCGGACTTGGAGCCCTGGGGGGTCTTGTCCCCTTTACTCCTGGAGTCTGGGAGGTCGCCTCGCGGTTCCTCCTGGACCACCTCCTCTTGCCTCGGAGCTTGTCGCGACGCCACTTCGGCGTCATCTACAGAACAGGGGGAGGCAGTGGGCGGAACTGAATTCACGTCCGATGAATCCAGGGAGCCGCTCGACGACTCGTCGAACCCGTCCTTGGGCGGGCTGCATGATTACATTCGACATTAGGGAAAGCTGCGCAACAAAAGGAATATCATGAGTTACTCTGGTATCCGAACACTTACGATTTCGCCGAACGCTTGGCCCTGTCCGGCCACTCCTCTTCGTCCTCGTCGGCGTCGGGGGCGTAGTCCGGCGGAGGGGTTTTCCTCTTCTTGGACCCTTCGGCCTCCCCTACTGGGGCGGCCTTCCTCTTCTTTCCTCCCCCCGCTGGAGGGGGAGAGGTCTCTTCTTCCTCCTCCTCGTCTTCACGGGAGGAGTGCGTCTCGGACTCGTTGGACGACGAGTCCGACACCACCATATGCCGGGAACTCTTTCGAGTCCCCGTGGCCTTCTTCTTCTTGGCCTTCTTCTCCGGCACCACATAAGGTGCCGGAACCAGCAGCTTCACTAGAAGAGCAGGAGCTGGGTCTTCGGGCAAGGGAGCCGGACAGTTAATCAGTCCGGACTGCGCCTGCCAATCCTGTCAAAGGTGGGGGGGTTTAGATCCCGCATAGAGTCAAACTATGAAGAAAACTTAACATCCTGTAAAAGATGAAAATATTTTACCTCGCTAGCAGGACGCTGCGAGCTGAATCCGCGGTCTTCGGAGGCGGATGTGGGAGCCTCGGCGCCTTTGGTTAGCCCCCTCCAGACATCTTCGTACGTCGTGTCGAAGAGCCTACTCAGAGTTCGGTGCTGTGCCGGGTTGAACTCCCACAAATTGAAGTCCCATTCTTGACACGGAAGGATCCGGCGGACAAGCATGACCTGGACTATGTTGACAAGCTTGAGATGCTTGTTCACCAGGGACTAGATGCATTTTTGTAGTCCGGTCACCTCTTCTTTGTCGCCCCACGACAAGCCCGTATCCTTCCACGACATGAGCCGCGTAGGGGGTCCGGATTGGAATTTAGGGGCTGCGATCCACTTCAGATCGCGTGGCTCGGTGATGTAAAACCACCCTGACTGCCACCCCTTCAAGGTCTCCACAAAGGAGCCCTCGAGCCATAGGACATTGGCTATTTTGCCCGCCATGGCACCTCCGCACTCCGCCTGGTTGCCGCGCACCACCTTTGGCTTGACGTTGAAGGTCTTGAGCCAAAGGCCAAAATGGGGGCGGATGCAGAGGAAAGCCTCGCACACGACGATAAACGCCGAGATATTGAGGATGAAGTTCGGGGCCAGATCGTGGAAATCTAGGCCGTAGTAGAACATGAGCCCGCGGACAAATGGGTGGAGAGGAAAACCCAGTCCGCGGAGGAAGTGGGGAAGAAATACTACCCTATCATGGGGCCTTGGGGTGGGGAGAAGCTGCCCCTCCTCAGGAAGCCGGTGCGCGATGCCTTTGGACAGGTATCCGGCCTTCCTTAGCCTTTTGACATGGCCCTCCATGACAGAGGAGACCATCCACTTGCCTCCCGCTCCGGACATTGTTGGAGAGGGTTGAGGTAGGAAGTGCGGGCTTGGGCGCTGGAGCTCGGGTGTGCAGAAGATGGATAGGCAAAGGAGGAAGAAGGCGTAGGTAAAAAGGTGGATCCTTATCCCCTTATATGGGCGGATGCGACTATGCATCCCCACCAGCCTAGTAAAACTCGCTTGCCTCCCAAGCGCCGTGATAAATGGCGCGGTTGGGTTACCCACGTCCGTATTGATGAGAATCCCGTAAATGGGGGACACGATCTCTGCTTTGACAAGACGTGCCAAGGAAACCGCCTCGCAAAACACGCTGAGGTGGAAAAGTGAAAACGATTCAAATAAAGGCTTGGCCGTAGTGTGATGTCACGCTGCGGAATACATCAGCAAATTAGATTTGTGTTAATATTATTCTCTCTGTGGCAATACGTGGAAACTTATTTTGCAAAGCCGGACACTATCCTTGGTGTTTAAAATCTTCTTGAAGAACTTGGAGGAGGAACCCGCCTTGCAATGCCGAAGACAATCTGTGCGCCGGACTCGTCATCATTGAAGCCTGGTTCAGGGGCTACTGAGGGAGTCCTGGATTAGGGGGTGTTCGGGTAGCCGGACTATACCTTCAGTCGGACTCCAGGACTATGAAGATACAAGATTGAAGACTTCGTCCCGTGTCCGGATGGGACTTTCCTTGGTGTGGAAGGCAAGCTTGGCGATGCGGATATTCAAGATGTCCTACCATTGGAACCGACTTTGTGTAACCCTAACCCTCTCTGGTGTCTATATAAACCGGAGGGTTTTAGTCCGTAGGACAACTTCATCATACAACAATCATACCATAGGCTAGCTTCTAGGGTTTAGCCTCCTCGATCTCGTGGTAGATCTACTCTTGTACTACCCATATCATCAATATTAATCAAGTAGGACGTAGGGTTTTACCTCCATCAAGAGGGCCCGAACCTGGGTAAAACATCGTGTTCCTTGCCTCCTGTTACCATCCGGCCTAGACGCACAGTTCGGGACCCCCTACCCGAGATCCATCGGGTTTGACACCGACAGTGGTAAACTAAAAAGCAAAGACTCAAATCATACAAGACGCTCCAAGCAAAACACATATCATGTGGTGAATAAAAATATAGCTCCAAGTAAAGTTATCGATAGAAGTAGATGAAAGAGTGGATGCCTTCCGGGGCATCCCAAAGCTTTGGCTTTTAGGTGTCCTTAGTTATCTTGGGGGTTCCATGGGCATCCCCAAGCTTAGTCTCTTGCCACTCCTTGTTCCATAATTCATCAAATCTTTACCCAAAACTTGAAAACTTCACAACACAAAACTTAAAGTAGAAAATCTCATGAGCTCTGTTAGCGAAAGACCACTTCAAGGTACTGTAATGAACTCATTATTTATTTATATTGGTGTTAAACCTACTGTATTACAACTTCTACATGGTTTATAAACTATTTTACTAACCATAGATTCATCAAAATAAGCAAACAACACATGAAAAACAGAATCTGTCAAAAACAGAACAGTCTGTAGTAATCTGTATCTAGCGCAAGATCTGGAACCCCCAAAATTCTAAAATAAATTTATGGACGTGAGGAATTTATCTATTAATCATCTGCAGAAGAATTAACTAAATAGAACTTTCCAAATAAAAATGGCAGCAGTTCTCGTGAGCGCTAAAGTTTCTGTTTTTTACAGCAAGATATCAAGACTTTCCCCAAGTCTTCCCAACGGTTCTACTTGGCACAAACACTAATTAAACACAAAAAACACAACCGAAATAGAGGATAGATAAATTATTTATTACTAAACAGGAGCAAAAAGTAAGGAATAAAAATAAAATTGGGTTGCCTCCCAACAAGCGCTATCATTTAACGCCCCTAGCTAGGCATAAAAAGCAAGGATAGATCTAGGTATTGCCATCTTTGGTAGGCAATTCTTCAATGAGGCATATACCATCTTTAATAATTTATTTCTTTTTATTAATTATCAAACTTTCAGGCACAAGATCGAAAAATTCATTTGTAACAAATGGTTCCTTAATGATAGCAAAAAGGTTGGGATGAATACTTATAGATTTGAGATCCGCAGTTTCCTTACTAGAAGATTCACCCTTATTTTTAGGAACATACATAAGATTGGCAATTTTAGTGGGAGGACTTGGAGTATTTTTTACGGAAGAAAAAGCGGTTCCCAAGTTGGTAATAATACCCTCAAGTTTATCGATTTGAGTAGAATCTTGATTTATTTTCTCATTAACTATAGGTTCCTTTTCTTTAATATTTTTCAAGGAGACTCCTACTTTGGATCCATATTGAGTGATTTGGTTGTGGATCTTTTTATCCAAGTTTTCAACTAATTCTACAGTAGCAACCTTATTCTCAATAATTTCAAGTCTTTCCATTACATGCTCCAAAGTTAACGTAGTTCCATTAACCAAAAGAGGTGGTGATCCAAACAAATCTATCATAGCATTATAAGAATCAAAAGTATGGCTACCCAAGAAGTTCCCTCCGGTAATGGTATCAAGGATATATCTGTGCCAAGGAGTAGCGCCTACATAAAAATTGCGAAGAAGAACGGAAGTAGATTGCTTTCTGGTAGATCTATTTTGAGCATTGCAAATTCTATACCAAACGTCTTTTAGATTTTCTCCCTCCCTCTGCTTAAAATTTAGAACTTCATTCTCGGGAGACAACGGAGAAGATAGAGGACTAGCCATAACGAAAAGCAAACGGAAAAGCGGCGAACGAAAAAGAGAGGGGGGATAGAGAGAGAGAGAGAAAGAGAGGGTGAATAAAACGACAAGGGTGAAGTGGGGGAGAGGAAAACGAGAGGCAAATGGCAAATAATGAAATGCGGGAGATAAGGGTATGTGATGGGTACTTGGTATGTTGACTTTTGCGTAGACTCCCCGGCAACGACGCCAGAAATTCTTCTTGCTACCTCTTGAGCACTGCGTTGGATTTCCTTGAAGAGGAAAGGAGATGCAGCAAAGTAGCGTAAGTATTTCTCTAAGTTTTTGAGAACCAAGGTATCAATCCAGTAGGATACTATGCGCGAGTCCCTCGTACCTGCACAAAACAAATAACTCCTCGCAACCAACGCGATAAGGGGTTGTCAATCCCTTCACGGTCACTTACGAGAGTGAGATCTGATAGATATGATAAGATAATATTTTTGGTATTTTTGTGATAAAGATGCAAAGTAAAATAAAAGCAAAGTAAAAAGCAAAGGAAATAACTAAGTATTGGAAGATTAATATGATGAAGATAGACCCGGGGGCCATAGGTTTCACTAGTGGCTTCTCTCAAGAGCATAAGTATTTTACGGTGGGTGAATGAATTACTGTTGAGCAATTGACAGAATTGAGCATAGCTATGAGAATATCTAGGTATGATCATGTATATAGGCATCACGTCCGAGACAAGTAGACTGACTCCTGCCTGCATCTACTACTATTACTCCACTCATTGACCGCTATCCAGCATGCATCTAGAGTATTAAGTTTATGAAAATAGAGTAACGCCTTAAGCAAGATGACATGATGTAGAGGGATAGATTCATGCAATATGATAAAAAAACCATATTGTTATCCTCGATGGCAACAATATAATATGTGCCTTGCTGCCCCTACTATCACTGGGAAAGGACACCGCAAGATTGAACCCAAAGCTAAGCACTTCTCCCATTGCAAGAAAGATCAATCTAGTAGGCCAAACCAAACTGACAATTCGAAGAGACTTGCAAAGATAACCAATCATACATAAAAGAATTCAGAGAAGATTCAAATATTGTTCATAGATAATCTTGATCATAAACCCACAATTCATCGATCTCAACAACACACCGCAAAAAGAAGATTAAATTGAATAGATCTCCACAAGAGAGGGGAGAACATTGTATTGAGATCCAAAAAGAGAGAAGAAGCCATCTAGCTAATAACTATGGACCCGAAGGTCTGAGATAAACTACTCACACTTCATCAGAGAGGCTATGGTGTTGATGTAGAAGCCCTCCATGATGGATGCCCCCTCCGGCGGAGCTCCGGAACAGGCCCCAAGATGGAATCTCGTGGATACAGAAAGTTGCGGTGGTGGAATTAGGATTTTGGCTCCGTATCTGATCGTTTGGGGGTACGTAGGTATATATAGGAGGAAGAAGTACGTCGGTGGAGCAACAGGGGGCCCACGAGGGTGGAGGGCACGCCTGGGGGGGGGGGGGGTAGGCGCGCCCCTACCTCGTGGCCTCCCTGTTGGTTGCTTGACGTAGGGTCCAAGTCTCTTGGGTCTTGTTCGTTGAGAAAATCACGTTCCTGAAGGTTTCATTCCGTTTGGACTCCGTTTGATATTCCTTTTCTTCGAAACCCTAAAATAGGCAAAAAACAGCAATTCTGGGCTGGGCCTCCGGTTAATAGGTTAGTCCCAAAAATAATATAAAACTGGATAATAAAGCCCAATAATGACCAAAACAGTAGATAATATAGCATGGAGCAATCAAAAATTATAGATACGTTGGAGACGTATCACTGTGGCCTGCCGAGCCTATGCCTAGCAGCTACTTCGGACTTGTTAAGCGGCTTGTAAGTGCCTATCCGCGGCTCGAAGCCATGAAATGGTCGGTCTGTATTGAAGGTGCGCGTATGGCCTTTGCTCGCGTCAAGACGCATTAGGCAAAGCTTGATGCCAAGAAGCTGATTACTGAGGGGCCGCCGGAGGGCAAGGAGCATCGTCGACCCGAGCTCTATTTTGATGGCGTCCTGGAGGGGTCCCGCCTTGTGGCGGAGCAATGTTCGAAGGATGTCATATTCCCATGAGAACATTTGTATTATCCTGTCCTGTAATATGGAACAATGATGTTATGTATTATAATGCTTGTGATTTTACATTTTACCTCCTATGCGGCCGTTTATGAAATTTGAGGGTTGACCAGTCGTCGGCTTCTGCCCCCATGTAGATAGTACGGGGGGTGTTCGGGATAAATCTAAACACTCTTTACTCCACATTCTGGTCCTTAAAGGAGGTGTTTAGCGCAACGAAGAAGGCAATCAGACTATGCGGCCTTTACCGCCCTCACTTAGCCATAGGAGTTTGACAATTAAGAAAGTTGGCGAAGCCCCTGGTATTCGGAAGGCCGAACTAGGGGCATTGTACACGCCTAATCGGAGGAACCGATCCTTCGCAAGAAGCGGAAAAATCTCTAACGATTTGGAACCTCTCGAACAGCCGACCAGCTCTCACCGCATCATGACAGTCAGTTTTCGGCTTTCTCTACTGAGGTGCTCGTCCGGAAGAACCAGGACACAATCGCAATAGTTCTCCCTTTACTACCCTAGCCGATAAAGTGGAACGTAAGGTAGTAAGCACAGGAGCCAGGCAACCCAACTATTGACCAAAGACATGATTCGGAGCCGGTGCATATAATGCTATAAGTTCGGGGTGCCGAACTATGCTGGAAAAGTGTTCGGACTTTTATTGCCGTAATGCGTGGTGTAATGAAGCCCCTGACGCAGTAATACGTACCATGGTGTACGTGTGCAATAAGTAATATATACAAAGGTGAGGAAACAGGAAAATTAAGTAATAAGCTGACGCCACCATTTATTCACCATTGTGATGTAATTAGTACGTCGAGGCGTACTTTGTGTAAGTAATGTAAGAAGTAGGTAAGGCTATTTAACATGCCCCAACCAAGGGCGAGCTGCGTGCGGGTATGTAAAACAAGTATGGCAATCATTTAATAGAGACTGCCTAGGGATTCCCTTGTATGCCAGAGCTCCTTGCCTCCTTGGTGTGTTATGCAAACGGGCCGTCTGCATAGACCTCGAAAAGAGAAAAAAACCATAATAATAATTAAAAAAAAGCGTGTGAATCCAGGGCCGGTCAAGCCGCACTGTGGATCGCGAGCGAGTTATGCCTCCGTCAGTACGCATGGGGTTTTGAGTGCGTAGTTATGTACGCATGGTATGGATGCCATTTCCTCATCGGGGCTGGGACGGAGGCCAAATTTACTAATTCAGCTCTTGATGAACCGAGCCGCCCTATTGCAGTGTAGTCCGGACCTTCTTATCAATGTCCAGGGGCTCGGCGACTGGATTATGGTGCCGCTTGAGAAGGCAGCTCTGTACTTCTGCTGCTAGGGCTGCGGTATGCTCCTCTGTGCGGAGGGAACATTCCGTGTTTCCGTTTACTGTAATGACGCCGCGTGGATTGGGCATCTTGAGCTTGAGATAAGCATAATGTGGCACTGCATTGAATCTAGCAAACGCGGTTCGTCCGAGCAGTGCGTGGTAGCCGCTGCAGAAGGGGACGATATCGAAGATTAGCTCTTCGCTTCGGAAGTTATCCGGGGAACCAGAGACCACCTCCAGCGTGATTGAGCCTATACAATGGGCCTCTACGCCTGGTATGACTCCTTTAAAGGTAGTTGTTGTGGGCTTGATTCGTGAGGGGTTAATGCCCATTTTGCATACTGTATCCTGATAGAGTAGGTTGAGGCTGCTACCACCGTCCATTAGGACTCGTGTCATGTGAAATCCATTGATGATTGGGTCGAGTACCAATGCGGCCAAACCGCTATGATGGATGCTAGTTGGATGATCACGACGATCAAAGGTGATTGGGAATGACGACCATGGGTTGAATTTTGGGGCGACTGGCTCTACCGCATAAACGTCCCTGAGTGTGCGCTTGCGCTCCCTTTTGGGGATGTGTGTAGCATATATCATGTTCACCATTTTGACTTGAGGCGGGAATTTCTTTTGCCCCCCAGTGTTCGGCTGCCGGGGTTCCTCATGATCGTCCTCGCTCTGCGATTCCCCTTCCTTGTTTCCATTGTTTACCTTGCTGGCTTGCTTAAGGACCCGACAATCTCTGTTAGTACAGTTGGCCGGTTTGTCTGGGGTGCCTTGTATCTGGCACGGACGATCGAGTATGCGGTCCAAGCTGGATGGTCCTCCGTCGTTCCTTTTATAGGGCTTCTTTCGCTGGCCGGATTTGGAGCCGCTGAATCCGGCGTGAACTATGGTGTCATCGGTTTTATCGCCATTGCTTCGGTGTTTGTGTCTGTTGCGCCAGAGCTTGCTGGTGCTGTTTTTGGCCTCGGAGGGGCCTGCTTCGTTGGTTGTGTTTGTATTGCGAGCCAGCCAACTATCCTCTCCCGCACAAAAGCGGGTCATAAGTGTCGTGACGGCTGCCATGGACCTTGGCTTTTGTTGGCAGAGGTGGTGGGCTAGCCATTCATCACGGATGTTGTGTTTAAAGGCTGCTAGGGCTTCGGCATCCGGATAGTCAACGATCTGGTTCTTTTTGGTTAGGAACCTAGTCTAGAATTTTTTGGCTGATTCTCGAGGTTGTTGAACTATGTGTCTTAGGTCATCGACATCGGGTGGCCAGACATATGTACCTTGTAAGTTGTCGAGGAAGGCTTCTTCCAAGTCCTCCCAGCTGCCGATGGAATTTTTAGGAAGGCTATTCAGCTAGTGTCGATCTGGTCCTTTGAGCTTTAATGGGAGGTATTTGATAGCATGGAGGTCATCTCCTTGGGCCATGTGGATGTGGAGAATAAAATTTTCAATCCACACTCCGAGATCGGTTGTTCCATCGTATGATTCAATATTGACGGGCTTGAACCCCTCAGGGAATTCGTGATCCAGCACCTCATCTGTGAAGTAGATAGGGTGTGCGACACCTCTATAGCAGGCCGCGTCACGGCGCACCTTCGATGAAATCTGTCTGTGGTTATCGGCCCGGGTGTAATTAAGTTTGTCATGTCTGAGTAGGTGGCTGTTATCCCGAGTGGGGAAGCGTCTTCGTGATCCGTAAATTGATCTGGTGTGTCCTACCCTATTGTTCCTGTTTTTGCGAGGCGGTGGGGCTGCTTGTTGTTCGGCCCGAGTTGCCGTTTTATCCCGACCACGGGGTGGTCGGTCTGCCGCACTATCCCGACTGCATGGTGGTCGTTCTGCATTACGCGAGGGAAGTATGGGATTTGGTGCCTCCTCATCAAACTGAGGTAGCAGTCTGCGCTTTGGGTAACTCTTGGCTAGGCGCTTGAGGCCGTTTTCTTCGGCTGCCAGGACATCGGTCCATCTGTCAATGAGTAGGTCTTGATCGACTTGGAGCTGATGCTGCTTTTTATTTAGGCTTCTTGCACTAGCTATCAGCTGGCGCTTGAAGCGCTCCTGCTCTAGGGGTGCCTCAGGCACGATGAAATCCTTGCTGTCGGGGCCCTCCTCATCCTCGGAGGGTGGACGATAACTATCATCATCTGGGTCGCTCGGCATGTCCTGTTTATCAGGGTTAGCTTGCTCATTGTCCTGTTCCTCCTGTTCGGATGCTGCTCCAACAGGGTCTTCATTGTTTTCGGTGTTGTCCGGAGTACTATTTTCTCCAGTTCCAGTGGTGCCATTGTTTGAGCGGCGAGGCTTGGAGCGGCGTTTAGGGCGCCGGCGCTTGGACTGTGTCTCAGAAGGTTTATTCGCAACTGGATCTCCTTTGTCATCGTCGCTAGCTTTTTTAGGTGTGTTGACCATGTACACATTGTACGAAGAGGTGGCCGTCCAACGCCCAGTAAATGGCGGGTTTTGGCCTTGCTCCTGATCGGCATCGTCGTCCATACCATCGATGTCTTCGGAGCCGTAATCGAGCACGTCGGTTAAGTCATCGACAGTGGCTATGAAGTGGGTGGTGGGTGGGAAACGAAATTTCCCATCATCAGCCTCTGGCTCGAACCGAACATAGTTCGGATGTGAGTCCTTCTCCAAGGAAAAGTTCTTTAAAGAGTTTAGCACATCACCCAAAGGTGAGTGCTGGAAGATGTCTGCGACGCTAAATTCAAAAATCAATAACCGATCCAACTCGGTGTCCGCAGGCGTACCCGGTCCGGGACTTATAGCCGGAGACAAATCCGGAGTTCCATTGACGCAAATATTGAGGGGTGCCGAGTCCGTGTGCGACTCCAATGCCGCAGACTCAGTGGCCTCGGATGGCATGATCTGCTTCGGTTCTAAGGCCGTTGCAGCAACAGGGACCATCTCCTGGATGTGATCTGATGACAGATTTAAGTCATGTTCATCGCGGCGAGGAGAGCGATCGCTGCGGTCTCAAATCCATTGAAGATCAAGTCTCCACGGATATCCGCGATGTAATTCAAGCTTCCAAATCTGACCTGGTGGCCAGGGGCGTAGCTATCGATCTGCTCCAGATGGCCAAGCGAGTTGGCCCGCAGTACGAAGCCACCGAACACGAAAATCTTTCTGGGAAGGAAGGTTTCTCCTTGGATAGCGTCGCTATAGACGATTGAAGGGGCCATCGAACCTTTCGTCAACGGTATAGTGGAACTCTCAATGAAAGCACCAATGTCGGTGTCAAAACCGGCGGATCTCGGGTAGGGGGTCCCGAACTGTGCGTCTAGGATTGATGGTAACAGGAGACGAGGGACACGATGTTTACCCAGGTTCGGGCCGTCTCTATGGAGGTAATACCCTACATCCTGCTTGATTGATCTTGATGAATATGAGTGTTACAAGAGTTGATGTACCACAAGATCGTAATGGCTAAACCCTAGAAGCCTAACCTATATGACTATGGTAATGAGTATATCCTTTCCGGACTAACCCCTCCGGTTTATATAGACACCAGGGGGAATCTAGGGTTACATAGAGTCGATTACATAAGAAGGAATCTTCATAGTCGGTTGCCAAGCTTGCCTTCCACGCCAAGAAGAGTCCAATCCGGACACATGTACAGTCTTCGGCCTTCTTGTCTTCTTAGCCCATCATTCCGACCCATGGATAACAGGCTAGACGTCCGAGGACCCCTTAGTCCAGGACTCCCTCAGTTACCTCTCCGATACGCGGAGTGACAAATCCTAATCTCGATCTATGCCAAGTCAACAAACACCATTGGAGACACCTGTAGAGCATCTTTATAATCACCCAGTTACGTTGTGACGTTTGATTGCACACAAGGTGTTCCTCCGGTATTCGGGAGTTGCATAATCTCATACTCAGAGGAACATGTATAAGTCATGAAGAAAGCAATAGCAATAAAACTAAACGATCATTATACTAAGCTAATGGATGGGTCTTGTCCATCACATCATTCTCCTAATGATGTGATCCCGTTCATCAAATGACAACACATGTCTATGGTCAGGAAACTTAACCATCTTTGATTAACGAGCTAGTCAAGTAGAGGCATACTAGGGACACTCTGTTTTGTCTATGTATTCACACATGTACTAAGTTTCTGATTAATACAATTCTAGCATGAATAATAAACATTTATCGTGATATAAGGAAATATAAATAGCAACTTTAATATTGCCTCTAGGGCATATTTCCTTCAATTACCAATCTTTTATGTTTTATATGTCATTTTATATTACTTTTTAACTACTATTAACTTAGTGTCCAGTGTGTGCGGAGCATCCCTCGACCATCCCCATGGACATCCCGTCGCCACTTCAAGCACGAAGAGGACCAATGATGAGAGCTCGCGCATGTGCCCTCGAAACCGAGGTAACTCTTTCCTCTTCGAACTTCATTCGGATTCCATGTGAATTGGGTTCTACCTCAAACGTAGATGTTATGCATTCTTAGGTACCAAGGAGATGGTCATGAAGAAGCCAGGATGGAGACCCAAGCACACATGGAGAAGGTGGAGGAAGAAGGATGCAAAGGGACGGATCCTCGGGACACCCCGAGTGCCCAGACAAAAGGACCCTGGGTGCCTGGACAAGAGGCCGTGGGAGGAGCAAACCCCCTTGACACCCCGGGTGCCCGCCCCCAGCTTGGGAGCCAGCAGCCCGTCCCGGGTGCCCGGCCACCCCACCTGGGAGCCACCAGCCGCCCCGGGTGCCCGGGCCATCACCCCCGGGTGCCCAATCCCCTTCACCGCCGAGGCCCGGCCTCCTCTGACCCGTCCAGGTGCCCGACACCCTCCGTGGTGCCTGCCTCTGACCAGTCCGGGTGCCCGGACCCCTTTACCCCGGGTGCCCAGACTCCTCCGCTTTGCCTGCACGCAATTAGGGCTAAAAGACCCTTGTACCCCCCCTCTTCCTCTTATTTCGTCCCTAGACTATAAGTACCCATCATCTAGCTCGTTTTTACGGTTAGCAAAGTATTTGATAGACACTAGGGAGCTTTGCTCCTTGTATCCCCTCCTCTTGGAGATCAAGCCCCCACTTTGGGAAGAATCCTTGTGGATTATCAAGGCCTCCTCTTGGAGAAGATCAACATCAAGACCTCATCTCCTTGGAGTGGGAAGAACTTTACCCTAGTGCTATTTCCCTTGTATTATTCTTGTATACTTGTGGATCTCATGTATGCTACTCTAGTGGATGTGTGATTTGGGTTTGTTTGAGTGATTTCCCCCTTGTGTTCTTGTGTGTTCTTCATTTTCCCCTCTCCAAGTGTGAAAAGATCCCCTCTAGGGTTTCACCCTACAACATCTTGGTATCATGAGCAAGGTAGATTCACATCTTGGAGTCCCATCCCCCCATTTGCTAGCTTGATTTTTTTCGTCCTAATTCAAAAATCCCACAAAAATAGCCCCCAATTTTTTTTCAATTTACCGGATCTTGTGAGATTTGGTTGTTTTGGTCCATGGATTTGTTGTTTGGCAAGTGGATCTAGCCCTTACCCATCCATCCCTACCCTTCCCAGCACGAAATCCATCGAATTTTGCCATTTTCCAAAAAAATCGCCCAAATCCGACACCCCTGGGCAGCCGCACCCCAAACCCCCAAGTGCCCGCACCCTCGGGCTGTTTGTCCCTGACCACCACAGGCACCCACACCTCCCACCCCCAGGTGCCTGCACCCCCACGAATCAGCCCAACTACACCTCCGTTTTGGCCATAACTTTCACCTCCCAAGTCCGTTTTTGTGTTCTTTAGCTCATTTTGTAGCTCTTGACATCCCCCATCCACTTAGATCATTACCAACACCATTCGCTTCCATCAAAATTTTCATCATAAAAGCACCCTCCTTCCACATTTGATCGATTTTGAGTTGCGATTTCCGTTTCCTAAGGTGTCTCGGCTACTTAGGAACATGTGACATCAACATCATCGCCATTCACCATCACCCCAGAGTCGTCATCACCAACACTCTTCACCTTTGACACCGCTAACCGTAAGCAAGGACGGTAACCTCGATGACACTTAGTTCATTTCCTTGCTTTTGCATTGATAACTCGAACCATTTTGCGTCACTTACCCATCAAGACTAGCAAGTTGAGAATTGTCGGGCCACACTATATTGTGCACCGTAGTGATCTTGCTATCATCATTGTGCCCTAAGTCTCTTATGTGCATATCTTACATACTTGTCTCATACATTCTTGGCTCGAGCATCAAACATAGTGAAAAAAGGTTTTAAGCAGAAGAGAAGAAACAAAGAGCTTGTAAGCAATAGCATTGAGCCATGTTGCATCGCTACAACATCTTGGTCACCACATACATAACATGTTTGGGATCGAAGACGGTGATGAAGCTATATACCTAGGGTAGGGTCATAGGCCTAACCTAGACGCCCTCCTCAAGGTCATCGCCCTAAAGCCAGAAACATTTAAGGGGTACCATCATCCACTTGACCGGAGACATTCCACTCGGAGAAATCAAAGACACTCGACCGTCATAGTAACCACTTGATGTACAGAAGACCTAAAGCCACTCTACACAACAATGGTCGGGCGTTTACTCATAGACTTAATTATCATTTATATCACTTAATTGCTAGCGTTACCAGTAACATTCCACTGTTAATGAACATTGAATCCCGTGTAACGGAGGAGAGCTGGGGTCCTGGTGCACTCTATATAAGCCACTCCCCTCCTCTAGGACAAGGGTTCGCATCCTTTGTAAACACACACATATACACAATCCAGTCGACCGCCTCCGGGCACCGAGACGTAGGGCTGTTACTTCCTCCGTGAAGGGCCTGAACTCGTAAACTCATGTGTACAACTACTCCATAGCTAGGATATTGCCTCCTCATGCCTACCCCCCATTCTACTATCAGTCTTAGATCCACGATAGTTGGCGCCCACCATGGGGCAGGTGTCTTAGCAGTTTGTTGGAGAAGTTGCGATTTTTCTGATTCCCATCATCATGGTTTTTGGCGGAGGATTGGCTAAGGGCCGTGAGATCCGTCTTGGCGCACTCGTCTTCATCGCCGACAACTCCGCTTGGCTCCACTCGGCTCCACTCGATGTCAACGCGCTCCCTGTCCGCGGGGCGTGATAACCCACAAGTATAGGGGATCGCAACAGTTTTCGAGGGTAGAGTATTCAACCCAAATTTATTGATTCGACACAAGGGGAGCCAAAGAATATTCTCAAGTATTAGCAGCTGAGTTGTCAATTCAACCACACCTGGAAACTTAATATCTGCAGCAAAGTGTTTAGTAGCAAAGTAATATGATAGTAGTGGTAACGGTAGCAAAAGGTAGTAGTGGCAAAAGTAGTGTTTTTGGTATTTTGTAGTGATGATAGCAATAGCAACGGAAAATTAAATAAGCGAAGAACAATATATGGAAAGCTCGTAGGCAATGGATCGGTGATAGAGAATTATGCCGGATGCAGTTCATCATGTAACAGTCTGAAAGTGCAACTATCCCTAGGTGGTTTTGGTAATTCCTAACAACATATAGCTCATTGAGCTAATGCTATTTCAAGATTAATATTTCAGGAAAGCTCAATGATTGGCATGGCATGGATGAGAAAAGTGGACCCCTCAAAATGCTAAGGACAAAAGGATTGGCTCAAGCTCAAAGCTCAAGACTCTACATTTTCTATTTTAGTGATCCAAGATCACATTGAGTCTATAGGAAAAGCCAATACTATCAAGGAGGGATGAGGTATTGCTTAATGAGGCTCTTGCTCAAAATGCTTAGTGATATTCTCCAAAGCCCTCAACTACTTTCTCACATCCACATATGACCTAAACCAAAAGTCAAACTCGGCCCCACCGATTCTTTCTATCCGGCGCCACCGAGTTCAAATGTCATAGCCACTGCCACAAACCCTAGGCAAATCGGTCTCACCAATAGGGATCTCGCTCTCACAGAGATGGGATTGTAATCTCTCTGTTTACCTTCATAACATTTCGGTCTCACCGAGATTGCAATGTAAACTCTTTGTTTCCCTTTCGTAACATTTCGGTCTCACCGAAATGAGTGAATCGGTCCCACCGAGTTTACATGACCAACTCTCTGGTTAGCTTATTACCAAAATCGGTCTCACCGAGTTTGTGTAATCGGTCTCAGCGAGATTACGTTATGCCCTAACCCTAATCATATCGGTCCTACCGAGTTGCATGTCGGTCCCATTGAAAAGCCTAACGGTCACTAGATTTGCTGAATCAGTCCGACCAAGTTTATCAATTCGGTCCCACCGAGATTGGCAAGTTGTGTGTAACGGTTGGATTTTATGTGGAGGCTATATATACCCCCCACCTCCTCTTCATTCATGGAGAGAGCAATCAGAACGAACCTACACTTCCAACTTACCTTTTCTAAGAGAGAACCACCTACGCTTGTGTTGAGGCCAAGATATTCCATTCCTACCATATGAATCTTGATCTCTAGCCTTCCCCAAGTTGCTTTCCACTCAAATCTTCTTTCCACCAAATCCATATCATGTGAGAGAGAGTTGAGTGTTGGGGAGACTATCATTTGAAGCACAAGAGCAAGGAGTTCATCATCAACACACCATTTGTTACTTCTTGGAGAGTGGTGTCTCCTAGATTGGCTAGGTGTCACTTGGGAGCCTCCGACAAGATTGTGGAGTTGAACCAAGGAGTTTGTAAGGGCAAGGAGATCGCCTACTTCGTGAAGATCTACCGCTAGTGAGGCAAGTCCTTCATGGGCGACGGCCATGGTGGGATAGACAAGGTTGCTTATTCGTGCATCCTTAATGGGTGGAGCCCTCCGTGGACTCGCATAGCCGTTACCCTTCGTGGGTTGAAGTCTCCATCAACATGGATGTACGATAGCACCACCTATCGGAACCACGACAAAAACATCCGTGTCTCCTATTGCGTTTGAATCCTCCAAACCCTTCCCTTTACATTCTTGCAAGTTTCATGTTTTACTTTCCGCTGCTCATATACTCTTTGCATGCTTGCTTGAATTGTGTTAAGATTGCTTGACTTGTCCAAAGTTGCTAAAATCTGCCAAGAACTAAAATTGGGAAAAGGATAAGTTTTATTTGGTCAAGTAGTCTAATCACCCCCTCTAGACATACTTTCGATCCTACAAGTGGTATCAGAGCTTTGGTCTCCATTTGCTTTGATTTCCATAGCTTTTGGTAGTCATAGCCTTGGTCTCACAACCTAGGAGAGTATGGCCTCTAGCGAGGGAAATTACCACCGTAGAGGTCCTTACTTTGATGGTACTAATTTTGCTAGTTGGAAGCATAAGATGAAAATGCATATTCTTGGACATAACCCCGCTGTATGGGCTATTATGTGTATTGGCTTGCAAGGTGAATTCTTTGTTGGGAGAGAACCGAACCATGAAGCTACCGCGGAAGAGTTGAAGATGCTGCAATACAATGCTCAAGCTTGTGATATCCTCTTCAACGGATTGTGCCCCGAAGAATTCAACAAAATCAGCCATCTTGAGAATGCAAAGGAAATTTGGGATACTTTGATTGATATGCACGAAGGTACCGACTCCGTCAAGGAATCCAAGTTGGATGTGCTTAAAAGTCAGCTTGACAAGTTCAAAATGAAGGATGGTGAAGGTGTCGCTGAAATGTACTCTAGGCTTGCTCTTATCACAAATGAGATCGCCGGCTTAGGAAGTGAAGAGATGACCGACAAATTCATCATCAAGAAGATCCTAAGAGCTTTGGACGGAAAATATGACACCGTATGCACATTGATCCAAATGATGCCCAATTACAAAGATCTCAAGCCAATGGAAGTCATTGGAAGAATTGTTGCTCATGAGATGTCACTCAAGGATAAGGAGGAGCTCCATAACAAGTCAAGTGGTGCTTACAAAGCCTCATGTGAAGCTCCCACATCATCAAGTGAGAAACAAACCTTCAATGAATAATTGAGCCTAATGGTGAAGAACTTCAACAAGTTCTACAAGAGTAGAAGTAAAGAGAGAAGTTCCAAGTCAAGGTCCTACAATGACAAAAGATCTTCTAGTCGAGAGCGAAATTGCTACAATTGTGGAAGACCTGGACACTATTCCAATGAGTGTACGGCATAAGAGAAGATAAGATTCTCCAAAAAGAAGAAGTAGAAGAGAAGAATCACCATCAAGAGAGAGAAGGAGTAGAGATGATCGTTATGAACGAAGAACATCCCGGAGAAGCAAGGATTCGGAAAGGAAGGACAAGTCATCAAGGAGCTACACAAAACGAAGACATCAAGCTCATGTTGGTGAATGGGTATCCGGCTCCGACTCCGACAATCACTCCGAGAGAAGCTATCACTCCGACTCTGAATATACTCAAGATGAAGGTGTTGCCGGTCTAGCACTTGTGTCAACCAACTCCTACGACATATTTGATTCACCAAATGAAGGACTTGGAAGATGCTTCATGGCTAAAGGCCCAAAGGTATCACACCCCGAGTATGTTGATTTCAATAATGATGAAGATGACTTGTTAGGTGATGATGATTTACTTGTTGACAACTCTAGTGATGAATACTATGATGAAACGCCAATTAATCATGCTAATCAAGATAAAATGAATGACAATGATAAGGAGAAGATTGAGTTTCTAACTAAAGAACTAAACACTCTTAAGTTAGCTCATGAAACTATCTTAGGAGATCATCGAGAACTTTTAAGGACTCATGAGAAATTACGTTTTGAAAAGCTCAACCTTGAGAAAGAGCATGAGTTCTTAAAAGCAATCAATGATGATCTTCACAAGAAAAGTTCTTCTTACATTGCCAAGTGTTTACTCTTATCCACTTACATGCCTCAAGTCAAGTCTAGTAACAAGAACAAGAAAGATTCTTCCTCTAGTAGTAATAATAATCATGCTAAATCCAATGTTGTTGCTTCTAGTAGTTCTCTTGATTCCACTAATGTCTCTTAGCCAAGTTACACTTGAGCAAGAAAATAGCTTATTGAAGGGAATTATAGAGAAAGGTGTTTACAAGAGCCTTGCCGGGAGTAAGCAATTCGAGGAAATTTTACGCAAGCAAGGAAGGCACTAGAAGAACCAAGGTGTTGGTTTTGAACGAAAGTTCAATGCCAATGGAGTTGAGTGGGAAGAAGATCAATACCCCAAGACGAAGTTTGTTCCTCAACAAAAGAAGTATGATCTTACTTCGTTCAAAGGGACACAACCTCAAGATGATATTCCACCACAAGACCACAAGCAAAAAGGCAAGGTTAAGCTTCAAGAGGAAATTGATGCATTTGAAGAAGCACCCAAGGCCTTGGTCAAGTGGGTTCCCAAGACTACAACAAGCTCTACTTCATCAAGTACGACTACAACTCCAAGGAGTCCCATCAAGATGATGTGGATCCAGAAGAAGAAGAACTAGAGAGTTCCTAAGGGTGACTCCGCCAACATACTTCACTCTCATCATTTTGGCAAGAACAAGTGCAATCAACTTCCACATATTGCACTAGTTCAAGGAGTCACAAACCCTCTTGTTGGTAAGACAAGGGACAAGGTAACCTAATGCTATCATAGACATCATCTTGTGTGTGCATCACTCTATGTCTATGGATATCCTTGTTTGTTCCTTGTGGGACTAACCTGTGTAGGTATTGAAAGTGCAACTCACTCCAAAGGATTGCTCCAAATGATCTACATCAACATTGAGCATCCACATCTTCAACACCTACATGAAGTCATCATCGACAAAACCCAAGGTTAGTTCATCCCTCTTAGGGGGGATCTCACATCTAGGGGGAGCTTTACTCTAAGAATTGAGCTAAAGCAACTCTAATGGTGTGAACACAACAACACTTTATGTAAAAGTGGTAACCCCACTTGTGCTTAAACGATGAGTATGACCTATGATCAAATGTTCTCATTTGACTCCTAAGTCAATATACTCATATATAGATGACCTAGTCATCGCCAATTGCTTGATAGATGCTAGAATTGGTTGTGCATGCTTTGCCACATATTTCATTTGCCATTTTATTGTGTGAGCATGTTGGTTGCATAATTTACTCATTCAAGGACATCCACTTGTTGTTTTGATTGTTTGGTTCCTTTTTCTTTTACCAAGTGGATGGACAAGAATGCCTAAGAACCTTCTCTAGCTATCTATGCTTTTCTTGTCTCAAACTCTATTCATGCTACATCACAAAGTTTGATCAAGTCAGATTCGAACCACTCGGTGTGAGGAGCACTCGGAGTCCCCAATTCGTCATAGATTTAAACTTCCAAAACTTCTTTGTGCGTTTCGGTCTGACCATTCATCCATTTCGGTCATACCGAGATCACTAAGTCGATCTAGGTTTTCAATCTCGGTGCAACCGATTTGAACTTTCCGGTCACACTGAGTTGCAGTAACTGCTTGCAGTTATGCATCTCGGTGCCACCGAGTTGTTACACTCGGTCACACCGACAGGGTCAGGCTATATATATATATCCCAGGGTCAAAATTTGGAAAATTCTCCGAATCCCTTCACCCGTGCTCAGCCTGCTCTTCCTCCCTGGGTCTTCGGATTGTCCTCCTCATCGCTAGCCGCCTCCCGCCGCTGGTCTCCGCCGCCGTCAACGGAAAATCGTCTCCGTCGTTGCCGCCATAGCAGATCCATCGCCGCACTTAGGGTATGGACTTGATCCTTGTGCTAATCTCACTCCGATTCCTAGCACATTGTTTTGCCATGTATCATGCCACGATTGAGATCACTCTATCCAGCGAAATCACTCCATAGTTTAGTTGTGGATTGAAAATTTAGGGTTAGCTTTCCGCCGAAATCATCTCGGACCAACCAAGTTGTTGAAATCGGTTCCACCGATTTGGCTAAGGCCATTGCACATGTGATTCTCGGTCTGACCGAGAATTGCAAATCAGTGTGACCGAGTTCAATTCTTTGTGAAGCCCTAGCAGTCTCGGTGCCACCGAACTATGACTCGGTCTGACCGAGTTCACTAGTTTAGGTTCCAAAAGCTGCTTCGGTATCACCGAGTTTTCAAATCGGTAGATCCGAAATGCTTTCTATGGAAAACTAAAACTAAGTTTTTGACTCATTCTTTTGCAAAAACCTCTGTACTTTGTGATGCTCATCTACTCTACCTCATCTATAATCTATTCACAAGGTCTGCTGTCAGTGTTTACATCATGTCAGATCAGAGTGACAGTCAGAACAAGTCTAAGGAGAAAGTTCACATGAGTGAGGGCACTAGTCCCTCTAGCAGCTATGATGATGGAAGCAGGAGTACACCCAGTGTCGGTGTCAAAGCCGGCGGATCTCGGGTAGGGGGTCCCGAACTGTGCGTCTAGGCGGATGGTAACAGGAGGCAGGGGACATGATGTTTTACCCAGGTTCGGGCCCTCTCGATGGAGGTAAAACCCTACGTCCTGCTTGATTGTTCTTGATAATATGAGTATTACAAGAGTTGATCTACCACGAGATCGAAGAGGCTAAACCCTAGAAGCTAGCCTATGGTATGATTGTTGTTTGGTCCTACGGACTAAACCCTCCGGTTTATATAGACACCGGAGGGGGCTAGGGTTACACAGAGTCGGTTACAAGGAAGGAGATCTACATATCCGTATTGCCAAGCTTGCCTTCCACGCCAAGGAGAGTCCCATCCGGACACGGGACGAAGTCTTCAATCTTGTATCTTCATAGTCAAACAGTCCGGCCAAAGGATATAGTCCGGCTGTCCGGATACCCCCTAATCCAGGACTCCCTCAGTCGCCTCTGAACCAGGCTTCAATGACGATGAGTCCGGCGCGCAGATTGTCTTCGGCATTGCAAGGCGGGTTCCTCCTCCGAATACTTCATAGAAGATTTTGAACACGAGGATCGTGTCCGGCTCTGCAAAACAAGTTCCACATACCACCGTAGAGAGAATAATATTTCCACAAATCTAATCTGCTGACGTACCCCGTAGTGTGACATCACACCACAGCCAGGTCTTTATTCGAATCGTTTTTCATAACCAATCTCAGCGTGTTTCGCGAGGCGGTTTCCTTGGCACGTCTTGTCGAAGCAGAGATCGTGTCCCCTTTATTACGGGATTCTCATCAATACGGACGTGGGTAACCCAACCGTGCCTATTGGTAGGACTCCTAGATCTTAGGCAAGTCCCAAACGGCCACGAGGAGGACGCTTGATATTCACCCTCTTTATAAAGGGGACAAGGCTTTTTCCTCTCGATCTTAATCGAATCCGCCTCCCGCCTCGAGTTCCAACACCCAAAGCTCAGGTTTAGGCACTTCGGACCTTCAACTATGTCCGGATCCAACCTTCAAGGTCGGTGGATGCCTTCCTCCATCACGGAGGAGGACATCAAGAAGTTGAGAGAGGCCAGATATCTGACCGCCGAAATTTCGCATCGGCTGCCTGCCCGAGGGCAAGTCGTCCCTACTCCCGAACCCAACGAGAGCGTCGTGTTCGTCTCCCACTTCCTCCGAGGACTAGGCCTCGCTCTGGATCCCTTTGTTAGGGGTCTTACGTTCTATTATGGGCTAGATTTTCACGATCTGTCCCCGGATTCCCTTCTTCACATCTCGACATTTATTGTCGTATGTGAGGCCTTCCTCCGCATTACCCCTCACTTCGGCCTGTGGCTCAAGACCTTCGATGTGAAGCCGAAGATGATCGAGGGGCAGCACGCAGCATGCGGAGGCGCTTTAATAAGCAAAATCGCTGACGCTCCATGGCCTGAGGGTTGCTTCCCAGAGGTGTCCGGATTGTGGCAGCGGGAGTGGTTCTACATCACAGCTCCCCGAAGTGCCAAGTGGGTAGCTGCCCCCACCTTTCGCTCAGGCCCCCACCACAACTGATGTCATGGATCAGCAGGGGGCTGAGCTGGGGTCCAGCCAAGGACGTGCCAATACTGCAAAGCCGTATCCGAGATCTCTTTGAGAGAGATTTCAGTCTGGTTATGGTAGTGCAAGTTATGCTAGTTCGTCAAGTCCAGCCTTGCAAATGCCGGCCCCTTCGCATGTGGGAATTCAACCCGGAAGGACCGCGAGCTATTCAACATTTCCTCGGCATGACGCACGAAGAGATGTACAAATTGTTCTTCGGACCACAAATAATGTGTCCGGACATCACTGAGGATGCAGGTCTGAGCTGCAATCGCCCGGATACCCAAGTAAGTAGCCCCGCATCCGAACACACTGTCCGTTTATTTATCGCAACGTTGCCCTAAAAAACCGCTCTTTGACCAGGATTGGATAGCGAAGGCAAAGTTGATCAGGTGTCCGGCCCCCTCCCTGAGACCTCACCAAATCCCGTGCTAACCAGGATGCTGGAGATCGCGCCTTATCAAGCGCCCTCAGGAGAAGATAAAGGGGGGAACAAGGAGGCTAGCGCCTCCGCGAAGGAGGTTAGCCGGGGAGGAGGAACTGAAACTTCCTCTCCCCAGGGAAGGAAGAGAACCGCCTCTGAGGACCCGGAGACAATGGTCTCCAAACGGGGGAAGAAATCTCCGCCGGAGGGTCCTGCCCTGGGGGATACCCTGGCCGCACTATGCCCTCAAGGAGATCAGCCCTCCACCGAGCTGTAAGTAAAAGGGTACTTAATAATGAAAATATCTCGCTTTACTTCTGAGGAAAATAATTGGAGCATTTATCTTGCACTTCAGATCTTAGCCCTTCTCAGCGGAGCTTGTCTTCAGGGGATCTTCTTCCAGAGATGACGGAGAGCGAAATGCCTCCCCCTGCCACACCGTCTCACGAGGTGGGCGACCCCGAGGTGTCGTCGCAGAGGGTTTCTCCTGATCCAGCAAGGCCAGAAGGTAATCCTATGGCTACCCGAAGTCCTCAGTATCCGACTCTTGAAGAGAGCAATCAAAAGAGTCCGGCACCATCTGGTGTGCGGTCGGACGTACTAAGGGATCTGCTAGAGCAAGCGGCTATCTCAGAAGAGCACCGCATGTTGATGGGTACGGTGATTGAAAGGATTTCATCCGCCGAAAGCGGGTTACATGAAACCTTTATGAGTCTACTGACGGGTTTTGAGGTACACGAAATGATGTACATTGTTGACAGTACCGCACATTTTTAGATGTGCCCTATGTAGATAGTAGCCCCTGAGACTCTGGTTGTCATCGAAAACGGCGGCAAACAGAGGATCATAGTCCCAGGTAATAACCAGAACGCCTTTATGTGCAGGTTGTTGAAGCTCCGATGGCTAGCCGGACTGATGGGTTTGCCGAACTAAGCCGGCAACTGGATGCGATAGATGCCGACATCGTGCTTGTTAACAAGCGGCTTGACGAGGCACAGGGTAGGTGATTTTTCTGGTGATTGTCACATAATAAGAGTAGCATGATGCCAGTATCTTTAATATGTTGTGACTGCAGATGGGGTTGCCACCGTGGAGACCCTTCGGGCAGAGCTTGCCCGAGCCAAGGAGCAAGCAAGGAGTAGCAATGCGGCCGCTTTAAAGGCGGCCGAAGAGTTAAGGGCCGAACAGGCCGCGCATTGCGAGAGCAAAGAAAAAATAGCCAAGATGGCTGTAGAGTTAAAAGATGCTGCTGACCGTTACCAGCTTCTTGAAGAAGAAAACCGGGCGAAGGCAACGGACCTGGAAAAGGCCCGGGTGGCTGCCAAGGAAGCCCGCTCCAAAATTAGAGTGACGAAGGAGGAGCTGCATCAAGCTGCGGATATTGTATCTGGGAAGCCCTTCTTGTTGCGGACTAAGTTCGGGGATCCGAAGTATGCACCTCTAGACCGGCTATGGAGTTCTGCGGACGCCTACGTGGATTTGGCTGCAAGTGCTGCTGATGCGGCCGAGTACTTCAAGGATCAGAAAGATCACTGAAGTGGAAAACTGTTCTGGTCACAGTTTCATGCTCCAGTCCGTCCGCTGTTGTGAATGAGCAATTGACCGAGTGGGCCGAGCTCCATAGATTATCCAGACTTGCCATGAGGTCCGTTGTGGATCATCTGTGGCCGGAGGGCCAAGGCAGAATAGCTACTTTAGCTTAGTGCAACAATTCCTTGGTGCTGTGCCACACATCGATGCTGTAAAGAGGTCGGCGTGCATAGAAGGCTCGCGGATGGCCCTTGCCCGTGTCAAAACATACTGGGCGGAGATGGATGCCACCACTGTTGCGGCACAGGGTTCGGCCATAGGCCGAGTGGCTGCCGAGCACTACTTTGAAGAAGTTCTTGAAGGCGCTCGTTGATAGAGGCTCAGTGCTCGAAGAATATTATGTTTAAGTGACATGTATTCCCATTGTAAAAACAATGTTTTATTGAGTTTATCAAGGCTGTATTTATACTTTTGCCCGAAAGTACTATGATGCCTCCTGTGCGGCCGTTTATGTATATATGTATATAACCTGAAAGATGGCAGTCGTCGGCTTCAGCCCCCACGCATATAATGCGGGGGTGTTCGCAGAAGACGCATGTTCACACTTGATCCAACGTCTTGGTCCATTAAGGAGGTGATAGCGCAGCGAACTAGGCAATCGGACTATAATGCTTTAACACTTTCACTTAGCCAGAGGAGTTTGACAGTGGGGCTACTATATAGCCCCTGGTGGCTCCGCGCTCATCCGAATTCGGGGCGCGTACATGCCTGGCCGGAAACGGCCCTTCGTTAAGGCGGAGGAATCCCGAAGATTCCGCTAGGTCATCGAGTGGTTGACCAGTCTCACGCTATATCATGACAGTCAGTTTTCGGCTTTCTCTACTGAGGTGCTCGTCCGGATGAACCAGGGCACAATCGCAGTAGTTCTCCTGGTGCCGCCTTAGCCGATAGAGCGGAACGTAAGGCAGCAAAACACAGGAGCCGGGCAAACCCAACATTTGACCAAAGACATGATTCGGAGCTGATGCATATAAGGCCAAACTCGCGACGCCGAACACTCCCTAAGGTATTCGGTCTTTATGATGTAAACCGGGCTAAACAGTGCCCTTTGTAATAAGCCCCTGGTGTCCAGGTACGTGCAATATTCTGACGTGGCCACATGCCAATACGTCAGCATCCTTCTCAATTGTACTGAGAATCCGGGGGATGTGTATCAACAAGAGACAGTAAAAAAGGTTTACGCAGGGTCTTAATCTAAAAAGAATCCTTGGAATGGGTCCCTGCTGCATGTCTACGCTTATGTCTCCGTTGTGCCGTATCTTGGACGGGTGTAGCACGATGGTCATCTGTAAAAGAGAGGAACTTAGCTGAAAAGTTGTCGTGCAAAAGGTAGGTTATACTAAATAAACCATGTACAGTTCAAGATGAGTAAAGTTGAGCCTAATTGTCACTTGTTTACACGCGTTGAGCCCCTTGTATTGTTATAGGGGTATAGCCATCAAACCTGTATCAATTATATATAGCTACACCGGACTCGTCTAACCATGTCCGTGGTCTTAACGACCTGTCAGATGCTCTAGTTGGTGAGGCCGTCTAGTGTGCGGCTGCCAAGGCAGCCGCACGGTCTTCCTTGCGCAAGGAGCACTCAATATTTCCATTTACTGTAATGATGCCACGTGGACCGGGCATCTTAAGCATGAGAGAAGCGTAATGCGGTATTGCGTTAAAGCGAGCGAAAGCTTCGCGTCCGAGTAGTGCTTGATAGCCACTTTGGAACGGAGCGATGTGGAAGGTTAACTTTTCGCTGCGGAAGTTATCGGGAAAGCCGAATATAACCTCTAGTAGCAGGGAGCCCGTGCAATGGGCTTCTGGGCCTGGCGTTACTCCTTTAAAGGTAGTATTGCTATGGCTGATTTTTGTTGGGTCTATCCCCATTTTGCGGACTGTGTCCTGATATATCAGGTTTAAACTACTGCCGCCGTCCATCAGGACTCGTGTGAAGTGGTATCCGTCAATTATCGGGTCTAACACAAGGGCAGCCCATCTGCATGCCGGATACTTGCCGAGTAATCCCGATGGTCAAAGGTGATCGGTTTGGAAGACCAGTGGCAGAACTCCGCGGTGATAGGCCCTGGGGCATGTGTCTCTAGGAGTGCCACTTTATTTCTCCCCTTCATCATGTGTACCACGTTTACTGTTTTGACTTATGGTGGGAATTTCTTCTATTCCCCAGTGCTTTGCTTGCGAGGCTCGTCCTCGTCTTCGCTTTGTGTATCCTGCCCCTTGTGTTCGGCGTTGAGTTTGCCGGACTGCTTGAAGACCCAACATTCTCTATGGGTATGATTTGTAGGTTTATCAGGGGCGCTGTGGATCTGACATAGTTTGTCCAGAATCTTGTTCAGGCTGGACAGTTCGTCTCTGTTGCCTTTGGAGGGCAGCTTTTGCTGACCTGGTCGAGAGCTTCTGAATCCGGCGTTTACCGTCGTGCTCTTCGGGCTGTCTTCTTTATTCCGGTGCTTGTTTTTGCTGCGTCGTGGCTTCCCGTTTCCGTCCCTGACTTCGGATGTACTTGGGTCGCTGGTGCTGCATCGGGCTAACCAGCTGTCCTCGCCCGCGCAAAAGCGGGTCATGAGGCTTGTTAATGCTGCCATTGTTCTCGGCTTTTCTTGGCCGAGGTGTCTGGCAAGCCATTCGTCTCGAACGCTGTGCTTGAAAGCTGATAAGGCTTCAGCGTCCGGACAGTTGACTATTTGGTTGTTTTTAGTGAGAAACCTGTTCCAAAGCTTTCGGGCCGACTCTCCGGGCTATTGAGTTATATGACTTAAATCGTTTGCATCCGGTGGTCGGACATAGGTCCGTTGAAAATTTGCCCGAAAAGCGTCTTCGAGCTCTTTCCAGCTTCCAATGGAGTTTTTGGGGAGGCTTTTAAGCCAGTGTCGAGTTGGCCCTTTGAGCTTGAGGGGTAAGTACTTGATGGCGTGGAGATCGTCTCCTTGAGCCATGTGGATATGGAGGATGTAGTCCTCAATCCAGACCCCAGGGTCTGTCGTTCCGTCGTACGCCTCTATGTTTACGGGTCTGAATCCCTCTGGAAATTCATGGTCCAGCACCTCATCGGTGAAACATAGGGGGTGTGCGGCACCCCTGTATTTGGGTGTACCGTGGTGTTCGGATTTTTGTTGTGTTGCATTGCATGCTGGAGCGCGCTTGCTTGGCCCGTAGATGGATCTGGTTGCACCGTCCTTTTGATGCGAGCCCTCACGTGGATCGTGTACTGGCTTGTGTGCGGCGTCGTTTGCCGCTCTATGTTGGCCACGAGGTCGTCTATCCAACCGGATGGCTGTTTTCTTTTTGGATTGCTGGGGATCTAAGGCCTCCTCATCGAATTCGGGTAACAGCTTTCGCTTCGGGTAACTCTTTGTGTGGCGACTACCGTCGTACTTTGCTGCAGTGTTGAGTACTTCACTCCATCTAATTCTGAGTGTGTCTTGTGCAGCCCTGAGCCTTTGCTTCTGTTTTTTCAGACTCCTCGCAGTGGCAACAAGCCTTTGATGGGTATTCTATTGCTCCGGGTGCCTGTCCGGTGTGATGTCATCCGGACTGTTATCTTCGCCGGAGTCGGGTTGTTCGGTTTGATTTTCCGTGTTGCCGTGGTCGGACGGTGGTTCAATGCCGTGTTCGTCGTCCGCTGGCTCACCCTGCTCTATCGCTGGGTCTATATGATCGCTGTTTCTACCGAGGTGGGATTTGGAGCGGCGCTTACGCTGCCACTTTGACTACTTCTCGAGGGATCGATCCTTCGCTGCGTCCTTCCATTCCTCGTCATCGTTTTCTTTGGGAGTGTCCACCATGTATACATCATATGATGAAGTGGGCGTCCAGTGCCCTGTGGGCAGTGGCTCCTATTCGTCTCCTGCATCATCGTCCATACCGTCGATGTCTTCGGAGTCGAAGTCGAGCATGTCGGTTAACTCATCAACAGTGGCTACTAAGTGGGTGGTGGGTGGGCGGCAAATTTCTTCGTCATCCGCATCCCAATCCTGCCGGACATAGTTCGGCCAGGACTCTCCTGACAAGGAGAGAGACTTTACTGAATTCAGTATGTCGCCGAAGGGCGAGTGCTGAAAGATATCCGCAGAGGTGAACTCCATGATCGGCGCCCAGTCGGATTCGATAGGCACGGGCGCAGGCGGTTCAGAGTCCATGGCCGGGGAAGAGTCCGGCAGTTCGGCGTCACGGCTCCCGTGAAGGGTAAGGTCGGTATTTGGCTCGATCGCCGCTGGAGATGCGGCCTCCGTGACGGGGTCTATCCACCTGTCCTTGGATGGTGCAATGGGATCCGAATTGAGGGTCGGAACGGTCGCCGGTGCGATCTCCCGAACACTGTCCGATGGTAGAGCTAAATCATGCTCACTGTGACCGTGCGGCGCACTCGGCAAGGGCTCGAATCTGCCGAAGATCAAGTCTCCGTGGATGTCGGTTGTGCGGTTTATGCTTCCAAACCCGACCTGGTGGCCAGGGGCGTAACTCTCGATCTGCTCCAGATGGCCAAGCGAGTTGGCCCACAGTGCGGAGCCGCCGAATACAAAGATCTGTCTGGGGAGGAAAGTCTCACCCTGGACTATATCGCTATCGATGATTGAAGGGGCTATCCAGCCTAACGATGACGACACAGAGGAACTCTCAATGAAAGCACCAATGTCGGTGTCAAAACCGGCGGATCTCAGGTAGGGGGTCCCGAACTGTGCGTCTAGGCGGATGGTAACAGGAGACGGGGGACACGATGTTTTTACCCAGGTTCGGGCCATCTCGATGGAGGTAAAACCCTACTCCTGCTTGATTGATCTTGATGATATGAGTATTACAAGAGTTGATCTACCACGAGATCGAAGAGGCTAAACCCTAGAAGTTAGCCTATGGTATGATTGTTGTTGTTCCTATGGACTAAACCCTCCGGTTTATATAGACACCAGAGGGGGCTAGGGTTACACAGAGTCAGTTACAAAGAAGGAGATCTACATATCCGTATTGCCGAGCTTGCCTTCCACGCCAAGGAGAGTCCCATCCGGACACGGGACGAAGTCTTCAATCTTGTATCTTCATAGTCCAACTGTTCGGCCAAAGGATGTAATCTGGCTGTCCGGATACCCCCTAATCCAGGACTCCCTCACCCAGCAACTTGCCTAAGGCAGCCACCAGGACCAAAAAGAAGAGAACCTCAGATTCTAAGGATGAGGACTATGTGGCTGTTGAGGAAGAGGCCACCTCAAAGAGGAAAGTTCTGAAAAAGGAATATGGCACAGCTGCTGCCACTAAGCCAGGAATGAAGACAAAGGTTCCTACCAAGAGAGTTCCTATGTCAAAGGCCAGAACATCCACTCAAGAAACTTTGGGAACTGCACCCAAAGAACAGGTTGTGGCAGAGAAGAAAAGGAAAGAAAGGGTCAAGAAGACCATGGCTAGAGTAATTGGGAAGCCCTCAATGATGGAAGATGAAGAGGAAGATGTTGCCGCACCAGCACCTAAAGCTCAAAGCTTATGGGATATGCTATAAGATGAGGGGCTGCTCCATCTAAGCCCGAAGAAGCTCCCAAGGTAGCTGCTCCAAAACCCAAAACTGCACCCAAGAGGAGTGCAAGGAATATTCCAGCTGCAGAGAAGAACAAGGACCCAGTGCCTGAAGCTGCTATAGAAGAAGAAGATGATGAGTCACATGTCTTGAGGAAGTTGAAGCCCAAAATTCCAGATCAAAATGATGCTCATCCAGTAGCTGAGGACATGAAGCTCAGGAAGGATGCATGACTCAGACAGTGGATATTGACTGATCCCTATGCAGTCAGGAGAAGAACTGTTGTGGACTACAGGTTCCATACAAAGGAACATTGTCGGTGTCAAAACCGGCGGATCTCGGGTAGGGGGTCCCGAACTGTGCGTCTAGGCCGGATGGTAACAGGAGGCAAGGGACACGAAGTTCTACCAAGGTTCGGGCCCTCTTGATGGAGGTAAAACCCTACGTCCTGCTTGATTAATATTGATGATATGGGTAGTACAAGAGTAGATCTACCACGAGATCAGAGAGGCTAAACCCTAGAAGCTAGCCTATGGTATGATTGTTGTGTATGAATGTGTTGTCCTACGGACTAAAACCCTCCGGTTTATATAGACACCGGATAGGGTTAGGGTTACATAGAGTCGGTTACAATGGTAGGAGATCTACATATCCGTATAGCCAAGCTTGCCTTCCACGCCAAGGAAAGTCCCTTCCGGACACGGGACGAAGTCTTCAATCTTGTATCTTCATAGTCTAGGAGTCCGGCTGAAGGTATAGTCCGGCCATCCGGACACCCCCTAATCCAAGACTCCCTTAGTAGCCCCTGAACCAGGCTTCAATGACGACGAGTCCGGCGCGTAGATTGTCTTCGGCATTGCAAGGCGGGTTCCTCCTCCAAGTACTTCATAGAAGATTTTGAACACAAAGCTAGTGTCCGGCTCTGCAAAATAAGTTTCCACATATTGCCATAGAGAGAATAATATTTACACAAATCTAATCTGCTGACGTATTCCGTAGCGTGACATCACACCATGGCCAAGCCTTTATTCGAATCGTTTTACTGTCCCATCTCAGCGTGTTATGCGAGGCGGTTTCCTTGGCACGTCTTGTTAAAGCAGAGATCATGTCCCCTTATTCCGGGATTCTCATCAATACGGGCGTGGGTAACCCAACCGCGCCATTGATTACGGCGCTTGGGAGATAAGCGAGTTTTACCAGGCTGGTGGGGACGCATAGTCGCGTCCACCCATATAAGGGGATAAGGATCCACCTTTTCACCTACGCCTTGTTCCTCCTTTGCCTATACATTTTCGTGCACTCGAGCCCCAGCGCCCAAGTCCGCACTCCCCACCTCAACCTTCTCCAGCCATGTCCGGAGCGGGAGGCAAGTGGATGGTCTCCTCCATTATGGAGGGACACATCAAAAGACTAAGGAAGGCCGAATACTTGTCCAACGACATTGTGCACCGGCTTCCCGAAGAGGGGCAGCTCATCCCTACCCCTAGGCCCCATGAGAGGGTGGTGTTCCTCCCCCATTTCCTCCGCGGACTGGGTTTCCCTCTCCACCCATTTGTCCCGGGGCTCATGTTCTACTATGGACTGGATTTCCATGATCTGGCCCCGAACTTTGTCCTCAACATCTCGGCATTTATCGTCGTGTGCGAGGCCTTCCTCCGCATCCACCCCCATTTCGGCCTATGGCTCAAGACTTTTAATGTCAAGCCGAAGGTGGTGCGCGGCAACCAGGCAGAGTGCAGAGGCACCATGGTGGGCAAGATGCCCAACATCTTATGGCTCGAGGGCTCCTTTGTGGAGACCCTGAAGGGGTGGCAATCAGGGTGGTTTTACATCACCGAGCCGCGTGACCCTAAGTGGGTCGCAGCCCCCGAGTTCCGATCCGGATCCCCAACGCGGCTCACATCCTGGAAAGAGAAGGGCCTGTCGTGGGGTAAAAAAGGAGAGCTGACCGGACTCCAAACATGCGTCCAAACCCTGGTGGACAAGCATCTCAAGCTTGTCAACGTAGTCCAGGTTATGCTCATCCGTCGGATCCTCCCGTGTCAACAACGGGCTTTCAACCTGTGGGAGTTCGACCCGGCGCGGCACCGAACTCTGAGCAGGCTCTTCGACACGACGTACGAAGATGCCTGGAAGGTGCTTTTCAAAGGCACCGAGGCCCCCGCATCCGCTACCGAGGATCTCGGATTCAGCACGCAGCGTCACGCTCGTGCGGTAAGCTATTTTTACCTTCTACAGGGTATCAGTTTTTCATAGTTTGACTCCATGCGGGATCTAAGCTCCCTTACCTTTGACAGGATTGGTAGGAGACGTCCGGACAAATCAACTGTCCGGCTCCCTTGCCCGAAGGCCCAGCGGACGCTCGTTTGACGAAGTTGCTGGTTCCGGCACCCTATGTGGTGCCGGAGAAGAAGGCCAAGAAGAAGGCCGCGGGGACTCGAAAGAGTGCCCGGCGCCAGAGGTGTCGGATCCATCATCCGACGGCTCCAAGACGCAATCTTCCCATGAAGACGAGGAGGAGGAAGAAGAGACCTCTCCCCCCAGCAGGGGAAGGGAAGAAAAGGAAGGCCGCCCCAACTGGGGAGGCCGAAGGGTCCAAGAAGGGAAAAACCCTTCCTCCGGACTACTCCACCGACGCTGACGATGGCGAAGAGGAGTGGCCGCACAGGGCCAAGCCCCTGGCGAAATCGTAAGTATCCGGATACCAGAGTAATTCATAGTATTCTTTTATTGCACAGCTTTCCCTTATGTCGAATATGATTATGCAGCCCACCCAAAGACCGGCTCGACGCGTCATCGAGCGGTTCACTGGACTCGTCGGATGTGACGCTTCCGATGGCTTCCTCCCCCGCCCTACGGACGACGCCGAAGTGTTGTCCCAACAGGTTCCAAGCCAGGAGGAGGTGATCCTAGAGGCGCCGCAAGGCGACCTCCGGGACTCCAGGGGTGAAGGGGATAAAATCTCCCAGGGCTCCAAGTCCGGCTCTAGGTCGGACACCGCTCCGGAACCTTCAAAGGTTCCAGAGTCCAGCGGGCGACCTCCTTCCAAGAGGAGCAAGCCCTCCATGCCGGTGACCCCCGTCCAACCGGAGGCGCCGGACAATCTGTTGGAGGCGCTCCAAGGCGCCTCCATCGACGAGGAGCACTGCACCATTATGAGTGCAGTGGGCCAGAAGGTTCAGTCCGCCAAGAGCGGACTGACTGAAGCTTGTGCTAGCCTTTTAACAGGCTTTGAGGTAAGTAAAGAATGTGTAAATAATATTACCGCATAGACAGTAGCCCCTGATGCTCTGTTTGGCGTTCGGGAAGAAAAGCCGAATAGAGGATCAAATAAAATTCGCAGGAGTCTAACAAAAAGGAGTCAATATGCGTATGCAGGCTTCTCTGCTGGCGTCCGCCGCACTGACTGCGGAAGTGGACACGCTAAAGCAGAACCTCGAGCAGTCCGAGCAAGAGCTCGGGCGTGCCAAGAAGCAGCTCGAGGACAAGGAAGGTAAGAAATACCTTGTTTAAATATATATAAAAGGTGCAATTGCAAAAAATGACAGGATTATCGTGGCTATTGTAGGGGCCACGTCTGAGGTGGCGACCCTTAAGCAAGCACTGCTCGAGGCCGAGATGATGGCGGCCACACAGCGCATCGAGTGGGAGAAGTATGAGGCCGAGGTTGGCAAGGTGCGGCAAGAGCTCCAGGCTCTCATGGAAAAACATGAGAGTTTGGAGCTTGACTCAAAGACGCGAGCGTCCGAGCTCGCGGTGGCTATTGAAAATGCAAAGTCTGCCAAGGCCGAATCCCAGAAGACCCTCCAGGAGTTGGATGAGGTGAAAAAGATAGCGGCGGGTAAGGCATTCTTTATGCAAAGCAAACACATAAACATGAGTTACTTGTTACTTACCCGAATCCGGAGCTCTCCAGGAGCATTCACAGATCTTCCCCAGAGCATGTCCGATGCCACCGCATTCTATCGAGCCGAGGAGGGCAACTCGATAGAGAAGGTGTTGTGGTCTCAGTATGCTGAGGCCGGACACCCCGTGCCCCTGAGCGACGAGCTAAAGCAACTGGTCGAGCTCCACAAGGCGGCCGAACAGGCCATGAAGGGCCTCATAGTTCGGCTGTGGCTTGGAGAGGCTCTGCTTGGGAGCTATTTCGGGCTGGTGCGGCGGCTGGTGGGGGCCTGTCCAAGGCTCGATGTCATCAAGCGCTCCGTCTGTATTAAAGGTGCCCGTAGGGCCCTTGCCCATGCTAAGGTGCACTGGGGCAAGCTGAATGCTGAGAAGCTTGTGAAGGACGGGCCACCGCCGGGGAAAGAGCATCGCAAGCCCGAGAATTATTATAAGGATGTTCTGAAGGGTGCCTGCCTTATGGCGGATGAATGTTCCAGGGATGTAATTTTTGAGTAAAACTCGCTCGTTTTGTCCTGTGCGCTGAAAACTTGTTCATATGCGCTAAGCAATGCTGTTTGAATTTAAAATATTACCTTCTATGCGGCTCTTTATCAATTCTGAGAGATGGCGAGTCATCGGCTTCTGCCCCCGTGCCGCTAGTGCTGGGGTGTTCGGGGATAAACCTGAGCGCTCTTTTCCCCATGTTTGGGTCCTTCGAGGGAGGCACTCAGCCCAACGAACAAGGCAATCAGACTATAATGCATGAACACTCTCACTTAGCCATATAATTCTATAATTTTAAATTTCGGCGAAGCCCCTGGTATTCAGAAGACCGAGTTCGGGGCGCTATCCATGCCTTGGCCGGACAGAGCCGACTCCTCGCTCTAAGCGGCATAAGTCTTTAGGGACTCGAAAAACCTCTCGAACAGCGACCAGCTCTCGCTTCATCATGACAGTCAGTTTTAGCTTTCTCTACTGAGGTGCTCGACCCAGCTCAACTGGGGCATAATCGCAGTAGTTCTCCTAGTGCTACCTTAGCCGATATAGCGGAACGTAAGGCACCAAAACATAGGAGCCGGGCAAACCCAACTATTGACCAAAGACATGATTCGGAGCCGATGCATATAATGCTATAAGTTCGGGGTGCCGCACTTGTTAAAGTGTTCGGACTTCTCACACCATATTGAGGGGGACTAAAGCCCCTGGCGTATTTTGGCCGTACCAAAGTGTACGGGTGCAACATGTCGTTAAGGAACATATATTTGTAAAAAAGAGTAATGCAAAAATAGACAAAAGCTATGCATTGTTTATTAAAAAGGGGTGCAATCAAATCAGGACGATACAAATAATGCTATAAGCAAAAGGTTGGACTATTTAACATGTCCGTTCCAGGGGCAGGCTGCGGAATGGTATGCGAGACAGGTATACTGCTCGTGATAGAGACCACCTGGGAGTTCCGTAATGCGGCATGGCTTGTCTGCTTCCCTGGTTCTTGCATCATTTGTGCGGCAATTGAACTGCCGGACAGGCCTTCCAAAGAATGGAGTCCTGAAAGTAAGATAAAATTAAAAAATCGGCAGCCCCTGGTGCGGTTTAAGCCGTGTTTTGGGCGTGCCGTGGTGGTGCCCCTCCCCCTGTACCCATGGTATTTCTAGAGCGTAGTTATGTACGCGAAGCACTGGTGTTGCATTTTTGCGAGGGCTGGGGTTGGGGCCGCATTGCTACGCCTGCTCAGAACGTGCCAGGCGGTCTTGTTGTAGGTAACTCCGGGCGCGCTTGACGGTGTCCGGACGTTTAATGACCGGACTGGAGAAGTGCCTGGAGAGGCTGCTTTGTGCTTTCGTTGCAAGGGCCTCCATGTGCTCCTCCATTCGGAGAGAGCGTTCGGTGTTTCCATTGACCGTGATTACTCCTCGAGGGCCTGGCATCTTGAGCTTAAGGTATGCGTAGTGCGGTACCGCATTGAACTTGGCGAATGCGGTTCGCCCGAGCAGTGCGTGATAGCCACTGCGGAATGGGACTATATCAAAGATTAACTCCTCGCTTCGGAAATTATCCGGAGATCCGAAGACCACTTCAAGTGTGAATGAGCCTATACAGTTGGCCTCTACACCTGGTATTACGCCTCTAAAGGTCATTTTGGTGGGCTTAATCCTCGAGGGATCTATGCCCATTTTCCGCACTGTATCCTGGTAAAGCAGGTTCAGGCTGCTACCGCCGTCCATAAGGACTCTAGTGAGATGAAATCCGTCAATAATTGGGTCTAAAACCAATGCGGCGAATCCGCCATGACGGGTTCTAGTGGGATGGTCCCTTCGATCAAAGGTGATCGGGCAGGAGGACCATGGGTTGAACTTTGGGGCGACTGGTTCTACCGCGTATACGTCCCTTAACACGCGCTTCCGCTCCCTCTTGGGGATGTGGGTTGTGTATATCATGTTCACCATCCGCACTTGTGGGGGAAAACCCTTCTGTCCATTGTTGTTCGGCGGTCGGGGCTCTTCATCGTCATCGCTATGCAGCCCCTTGTCTTTATTTCGGCATTTAACTTGCCTGCCTGCTTGAACACCCAACAATCCCTGTTGGTGTGATTGGCCGGCTTTTCAGGGGTGCCATGTATCTGGCACAAGTGGTCGAGTATTCGGTCCAAACTGGACGGCCCCCTAGGATTTCTGTTGAATGGCTTTTTCCGCTGACCGGATTTATAGCCTCTGAATCCGGCATTAACTGCCGTATCCTCAGTATTGTCGCCGTTAATACGGCGCTTTTGCTTGTTGTGACGCGACCTGCCACTATTGTCCCTGGTATCCGAATTACCAGGGTTCTTGGTCATATTGTTGCTACGAGGAAGCCAGCTGTCTTCTCCCACGCAAAAGCGGGTCATGAGTGTCGTGAGTGCTGCCATAGATTTCGGCTTTTCCTGTCCAAGGTGCCGGGCAAGCCACTCGTCACGGATATTGTGCTTGAAGGCTGCTAGGGCCTCTGCGTCCGGACAGTCGACTATTTGATTTTTCTTTGTTAGGAACCGTGTCCAGAATTGCCTGGCCGATTCCTCTGGCTGCTGAATTACGTGGCTTAGGTCATCGGCGTCTGGTGGTCGCACATAAGTGCCCTGGAAATTGTCGAGGAATGCGGCTTTCAGGTCCTCCCAACAACTGATTGATCCTGCTGGCAAGCTGTTAAGCCAATGCCGAGCTGGTCCTTTAAGCTTGAGTGGGAGGTATTTGATGGCGTGGAGATCATCGCCGCGGGCCATGTGGATATGAAGGAGATAATCCTCGATCCATACCGCAGGATTTGTTGTGCCATCATATGATTCGATGTTTACAGGTTTGAAACCGTCGGGGATTTGATGATCCATTACTTCGTCTGTGAAGCATAGTGGGTGTGCGGCGCCTCTGTACTGGGCTATATCATGACGTAGCTCCAATGATCTTTGTCTACTGTGTTCGGCCCTACCGGATTTGTGTCCGACGTGACGGTTATCGTCTCGAGTCATGGGGCGCCCACGCAATCCGTAGATCGATCTTGTTTGCCTTGCCTTGTCCTCCAACATATCTCGCAGGTCTGGCGCATTTTCCCGTGCCTTGGTACGGGGTGCGGCTTGAGTGGAGGGCCAAAAGGCCTCTCTGTCGCGGCCACGAGGTGGCCGGTCGGCCATATCAAGTGCTGGTGATGTAGGTTTAAGTGCTTCCTCCTCTAATCGGGGTAGCAACCTGCGCTTTGGGTAGCTCTTGGAGGGGCGTTCGAGTTTATGCTCTTCGGCCGCGAGGACTTCAGTCCATCTGTCGATTAGCAAATCTTGATCAGCTCTAAGCTGTTGCTGCTTTTTCTTGAGGCTTCTTGCCGTGGCCATAAGCCTGCGTTGAAAACGCTCTTGCTCGACGGGATCCTCTGGCACGACGAATTCGTCATCGTCGAGGCTTGCCTCGTCTTCGGAGGGAGGCGTATAGTTATCGTTCTCGACCTCTCTGTCTGCCGCTCTCTCATGAGGGCTGACTTCTCCATCCTTTTGTGCTGAATCTTGCTGGAGGGGGTTTTCTTCGGCGCTCTCCGGAGTATTATTATCTCCCGTGCTGGAATCGCCGTATTTGTTTTGGCAGGATTTTGAGCGGGGCCGCTGACGCCGGCGCTTAGGTTGTTTCTTGGAGGGGTCATCCTCCGCTGTTCCATCGCCATCTCCTTCTTTTGGGGTGTCCACCATGTATATGTCATATGACGAGGTGGCTTTCCAGGGCCCAATACGCGCTGGTTCTTCATCGTCTCCTGCATCGGCATCCATACCGTCGATGTCTTCAAAGTCGAAGTCGAGCATGTCGGTTAAATCGTCGACAGTGGCTACAAAGTGGGTGGTGGGTGGGCTTTGAATTTCTTCATCGTCTGTATCCCAACCTTGCTGACCGTAGTTCAGCCAGGGCTCTCCGGATAGAGAGAGAGACTTTAGTGTCTTCAGAATATCGCCGAAAGGCGAGTGCTGAAAGATATCCGCGGCAGTAAACTCCATGATCGGCGCCCAATCGGATTCGATCGGCAGGGGCGCGGAGGGTTCAGAGTCCGGAGGGGAGTCCCGCTCCCTAGAGTCACGAGTCTCGTGGAGTGCGGGGCTGGTGTTCGGCTCGATCTCTGTTGGGATCGCAGCCCCCGAGGTGGCGTCCAACCACCCATCCTCGATCGGCGCAGTAGGCTCCGAATTAAGGGTCGAAGCCGATGCGGGTGCGGCCTCCAGGGCATTGTTTAGCGACAGAGCTAGATCATGCTCGCCGTGACAGTGCGGCGCGCTCGGCAGTGGCTCGAATCTGTCGAAGATCAAGTCCCCGCGGATGTCAGCCGTGTAGTTTAAACTTCCAAATCTGACTTGACGGCCAGGGGCATAGCTTTCGATCTGCTCCAGATGGCCAAGTGAATTGGCCCGCAGTGCGAAGCCACCGAAGACGAAGATCTGTCCGGGGAGGAAGGTCTCACCCTGGACTGCATCGCTATTGATCATCGTAGGAGCCATAAAGCCTAACGGTGACGACACAGAGGAACTCTCAATGAAAGCACCAATGTCGGTGTCAAAACCGGCGAATCTCGGGTAGGGGGTCCCGAACTGTGCGTCTAGGCCGGATGGTAACAGGAGGCAAGGGACACGAAGTTTTACCCAGGTTCGGGCCCTCTTGATGGAGGTAAAACCCTACGTCCTGCTTGATTAATATTGATGATATGGGTAGTACAAGAGTAGATCTACCACGAGATCAGAGAGACTAAACCCTAGAAGCTAGCCTATGGTATGATTGTTGTGTAGGAATGTGTTGTCCTACAGACTAAAACCCTCCGGTTTATATAGACACCGGATAGGGTTAGGGTTACATAGAGTCGGTTACAATGGTAGGAGATCTACATATCCGTATCGCCAAGCTTGCCTTCCACGCCAAGGAAAGTCCCTTCCGGACACGGGACGAAGTCTTCAATCTTGTATCTTCATAGTCTAGGAGTCCGGCTGAAGGTATAGTCCGGCCATCCGGACACCCCCTAATCCAGGACTCCCTCAAACATCAAGACTTCTATGAGACAGTGTTGCTTGACAAGAAGCCTATAGTCTGTGATATGAGATGGGTGGACTGGGAGTACATCAGGGAAAATGAAGAACACTATCCTGGAGTCTATGATAGTTTCAAGTCTTGTGGAGTAGAGGACTTTGTTGGGCAGAAGCTCACAAAGTGGAATGATGAGCTTATTATGCAGTTCTACTCCACAACTCATTTCTACCCAGATGGAAGGATTGTCTGGATGTCTGAAGGTACTAGGTACCAATCAACAGTTGAAGAATGGGCAAAATTGATCAATGCTCCTAAGGAGAATGAAGATGACTTGGATGTCTATGCCAAGAAGAAGAATGATCACAACACCATGGCACATATGTACAGAGAGATCCCAGATGCTGCTCTTGAGACACACAAATTTGGATCAGTACATTACCTTCTGTCAGGTTTGCCAACAATCAACCGGATCCTCAGACACACTCTATTGCCAAAGTCAGGTGATCACAAGATGATCAGAGGCCATGCAATTAACCTGCTTCACATATTTGATGTGCCTCAAAAGTTCAAAGTCATGAGCCTAATTGTGGAAACTATAAAGAGAACAACTGCAGATAAGAAGAGAAGTTGTGGGTATGCCCCACAGATCCAGGAGCTAATCAACTCCAAGATGGGCACTGGCACATATATCTTGGACAAGAAACATATGCCCATCTACCCAGACTTTGAGGACAACACTGAAGGAAATATGCCCTAGAGGCAATAATAATGTTATTATTTTATTTCCTTATATCATGATAAATGTTTATTATTCATGCTAGAATTGTATTATCCGGAAACATAATACTTGTGTGAATACATAGACAAACTAAACGTCACTAGTATCCCTCTACTTGACTAGCTCGTTAATCAAAGATGGTCATGTTTCCTAACCATAGACATGTGTTGTCATTTGATTAACGAGATCACATTATTAGGAGAATGATGTGATTGACATGACCCATTACATTAGCTTAGCACCCGATCGTTTAGTGTGTTGCTATTGCTTTCTTCATGACTTATACATGTTCCTATGACTATGAGATTATGCAACTCCCGTTTGCCGGAGGAACACTTTGTGTGCTACCAAACGTCACAACGTAACTGGGTGATTATAAAGGAGCTCTACAGGTGTCTCCAAAGGTACATGTTGGGTTGGCGTATTTCGAGATTAGGATTTGTCACTCCGATTGTCAGAGAGGTATCTCTGGGCCCTCTCGGTAATACACATCACATAAGCCTTGCAAGCATTGCAACTAATGAGTTAGTTGCGAGATGATGTATTACAAAACGAGTAAAGAGACTTGCCGGTAACGAGATTGAACTAGGTATTGAGATACCAACGGTCGAATCTCGGGCAAGTAACATACCGATGACAAAGGGAACAACGTATGTTGTTATGCGGTCTGACCGATAAAGATCTTCGTAGAATATGTAGGAGCCAATATGAGCATCCAGGTTCCGCTATTGGTTATTGACCGGAGACGTGTCTCGGTCATGTCTACATTGTTCTCGAACCCGTAGGGACCGCACGCTTAAGGTTTCGATGACAGTTATATTATGAGTTTATGAGTTTTGATGTACCGAAGTTAGTTCGGAGTCTTGGATGTGATCATGGACATAACGAGGAGTCACGAAATGGTCGAGACATAAAGATTGATATATTGGACGGCTATATTCGGACACCGAAAGTGTTCCGGGTGATTTCGGAGTAAACCGGAGAGCCAGAGGGTTACCGGAACCCTACCGGGAGAAGTAATGGGCCATATGGGCCTTAGTGGAGAGAGAGATGGGCAGCCAGGGTGGGCCGCGCGCCTCCTCCCCCCTGGTCCAAATTGGACTAGGAGAGGGGGGCGGCGCCCCCCTTTCCTTCTCCCTCCCCACTTCCTTCCCCCTCCTAGTAGGAGTCCTACTCCTACTAGGAGGAGGACTTCTCCTTGGCGCACCTATAGGGCCGGCCGGCCTCCTCCCCTTGCTCCTTTATATACGGGGGCAGGGGGCACCCCTAGACACACAAGTTGATCCACGTGATCGTATTCTTAGCCGTGTGCGGTGCCCCCTTCCACCATAATCCTCGATAATATTGTAGCGGTGCTTAAGCGAAGCCCTGCGATGGTAGAACATCAAGATCGTCACCACGCCGTCATGCTGACGGAACTCTTCCCCGACACTTTGCTGGATCGGAGTCCGGGGATCGTCATCGAGCTGAACGTGTGCTAAAACTCGGAGGTGCCGTAGTTTCGGTGCTTGATCGGTCGGGCCGTGAAGACGTACGACTACATCAACCGCGTTGTGCTAATGCTTCCGCTGTCTGTCTACAAGGGTACGTAGATCACACTCTCCCCTCTCGTTGCTATGCATCACCATGATCTTGCGTCTGCGTAGGATTTTTTTTGAAATTACTACGTTCCCCAACAAACACTATGGTGATGGATGAGAATGAACCATCTTCTGTGCAAGCACAAGCAAAGAGGGAGAAGACAAGGACTGAAAAGGCTGAAAAGATGCCAGCCATTGATGAGGCATCTCAGTATCTTCTGAAGAGCAAGCAAGATCAGCTTGGCTACTTGATTGCCTCCACTCTGAGGATTGAGAAGGGATTGGCCACCCTGACTGAAAACTAGGAGAGCTTGGAGAAGATCATGGAGCAGAAGTTCTATGATTTAGATGTGAAGGTCACTGAGATACAGTCAGTTGTTGAGAAACTTCAGGATGAAGTGCAGGAGAAGAAGAGCAAGTCTACCACTGATGCTTTTGCTAGAGTGCCCAAAAAGACAGAGATCTGCTGCAGTGCCAGTTACAGACACCAGAGCAACTTCATCTGCACCAGCTACAGCTTCAGTGCCACTAGCTCCAGCACCCACTCCACCAGCTCCATCTACATCAACTGATGCCTTTGTCCTTGGAGTTTTATCTACACCACCACCTTAAGACCAAGCCTGAGAGTCGATCTAGCACTATGCATTTTTTATGAAATTTTTGGTAACTTGTTGCCAAAGGGGGAGAAAATGTATAGATCATAGGCTTCGAGAGAGAGTGTTGCTCTTTGTTCTCTCTTGGTGTTTGGTGGTTGAACTTTGTTATTTGCTTGTTTGAGATACTTTATGCTTTTGTGTGATACTTGGATGATCATGTGTTTGATCATATGCTACCTTAATGCTTGTTGGATGACATTATCCTTTTATATCCCATATGATCATTCACTTTGCTTGGTGATGAGTGCATGTATTTAATTATTATCATTTTGAGCGCTCCACCAAGATGTATGTGACATGGAAGAGTAACCCATGATCCTAACTCATTGTGCATTTGCAGATCAAAGCAAATCTTAAACTATGCACAAATTTAGGGGGAGCTCTTGCTTTTCACAAACGTCTCAAAGCAACAATGTTTTTCATTATTATTATCATTCGTCGAAGCTTTGATCTATATGTTGTCATCAATTACCAAAGGGGGAGATTGAAAGTGCAACTATCCCTAGGTGGTTTTGGTAATTCCTAACAACATATAGATCATTGAGCTAATGCTATTTCAAGATTAATATTTCAGGAAAGCTCAATGATTGGCATGGCATGGATGAGAAAAGTGGACCCCTCAAAATGCTAAGGACAAAAGGATTGGCTCAAGCTCAAAGCTCAAGACTCTACATTTTCTATTTTAGTGATCCAAGATTACACTGAGTCTATAGGAAAAGCCAATACTATCAAGGAGGGATGAGGTGTTGCTTAATGAGGCTCTTGCTCAAAATGCTTAGTGATATGCTCCAAATCCCTCAACTACTTTCTCACATCAACATATGACCTAAACCAAAAGTCAAACTCGGCCCCACCGATTCTTTCTATCCAACGCCACCGAGTTCAGATGTCATAGCCACTGCCACAAACCCTAGGCAAATCGGTCTCACCGATAGGGATCTCGGTCTCACCGAGATGGGATTGTAATCTCTCTGTTTCCCTTCGTCACATTTCGGTCTCATCGAGATGAGCGATTGGTCCCATCGAGATTGCAATGTAAACTCTTTGTTTCCCTTTCGTAACATTTCGGTCTCACCGAAATGAGCGAATCGGTCCCATCGAGTTTACCTGACCAACTCTCTGGTTAGCTTATTACCAAAATCGGTCTCACCGAGTTTGTGTAATCGGTCTCACCGAGATTACGTTATGCCCTAACCCTAATCATATAGGTCCTACCGAGTTGCATGTCGGTCCCACTGAAAATCCTAACGGTCACTAGATTTGCTGAATCGGTCCGACCAAGTTTATCAATTCGGTCCCCCCGAGATTGGCAAGTTGTGTGTAATGGTTGGATTTTGTGTGGAGGCTGTATATACCCCTCCACCTCCTCTTCATTCATGGAGAGAGCAATCAGAACGAACCTACACTTCCAACTTACCTTTTTTGAGAGAGAACCACCTACACTTGTGTTGAGGCCAAGATATTCCATTCCTACCATATGAATCTTGATCTCTAGCCTTCCCCAAGTTGCTTTCCACTCAAATCTTCTTTCCACCAAATCCATATCCTGTGAGAGAGAGTTGAGTGTTGGGGAGACTATCATTTGAAGCACAAGAGCAAGGAGTTCATCATCAACACACCATTTCTTACTTCTTGGTGAGTGGTGTCTCCTAGATTGGCTAGGTGTCACTTGGGAGCCTCCGACAAGATTGTGGAGTTGAACCAAGGAGTTTGTAAGGGCAAGGAGATCGCCTACTTTGTGAAGATCTACCGCTAGTGAGGCAAGTCCTTCGTGGGCGACGGCCATGGTGGGATAGACAAGGTTGCTTCTTCGTGGACCCTTCGTGGGTGGAGCCCGCCGTGCACTCGCGCAGCCGTTACCCTTTGTGGGTTGAAGTCTCCATCAACGTGGATGTACGATAGCACCACCAATCGGAACCACAACAAAAACATCCGTGTCTCCTATTGCGTTTGAATCCTCCAAACCCTTCCCTTTACATTCTTGCAAGTTGCATGCTTTACTTTCCGTTGCTCATATACTCTTTGCATGCTTGCTTGAATTGTGTTAAGATTGCTTGACTTATCCAAAGTTGCTAAAATCTGCCAAGAACTAAAATTGGGAAAAGGATAAGTTTTATTTGGTCAAGTAGTCTAATCACCCCCCTCTAGACATACTTTCGATCCTACAAGTGGTATCAGAGCTTTGGTCTCCATTTGCTTTGATTTCCATAGCTTTTGGTAGTCATAGCCTTGGTCTCACAACCTAGGAGAGTATGGCGTCTAGCGAGGGAAATTACCACCGTGGAGGCTAGCAAAAGACCGGGAAGCGACCAGCTAGAGAGCGACAATAGTCATGAACATGCATTAAAATTAATCAACACCGAATGCAAGCATGAGTAGGATACAATCCACCATGAACATAAATATCGTGAAGGCTATGTTGATTTTGTTTCAACTACATGCGTGAACATGTGCCAAGTCAAGTCACTTAAACCATTCAGAGGAGGATACCACCCTATCATACCACATCACAACCATTTTAATAGCATGTTGGCACGCAAGGTAAACCATTATAAGCCTCTAGCTAATTAAGCATGGCACAAGAAACTATGATCTCTAGTTGTCATTGCAAACATGTTTATTCATAATAGGCGGAATCAGGAACGATGAACTAATCATATTTACAAAAACAAGAGAGGTCGAGTTCATACCAACTTTTCTCATCTCAGTCAGTCCATCATATATCGTCATAATTGCCTTTCACTTGCACGACTGAATGATGTGAATAATAATAATAGTGCACGTGCATTGGACTAAGCTAGAATCCGCAAGCATTCAATAAACATGAGAAGACAAGGCAATATGGGCTCTTTTGTCAGATCAACAGTAATGCATATAAGAGCCACTTCAACAATTTAATCATGGTCTTCTCCCATCGACCCCAAAGAAAAGAAAAGAAATACAACTATTTACACGGGAAAGCTCCCAACAAGCAAAAGAAGAACATGAAATATTTTTGGGTTTTGTTTTTAATTACTACTACAAGCATGGAAAGTAAACCAATTAAAAGCTACAACTTTTGTTTTTCTTAAGGTTTTATTAAGCACACAAGAAGAAAGCATAAAAAGGGAAATAAACTAGCATGGATGATACAATGAAAAAGTATGAGCATTGACATCTAGCAATGGGTGTGTGAACATGAATATAATGTCGGTGGGAAATACGTACTCCCCCAAGCTTAGGCTTTTGGCCTAAGTTGGTCTATGGCCACCGTTGGCCTGGCGGATATCCATAATAATAGTTGGAGTCGTACTGCGAAGAAGAAGACTCTGACTGCCACTGGTTGGCAATCATTTTCGGATCCCAATGGTAATTAGACTGTCATGGATGATCAACTTGTGGTTCCGACTCTGGCTCTGTGGCTGATGTAGGGTTCTGGTAGGTGTGAATAGCCTCTAATGGAACAAGGTACTGGCCTGCAGATAAATCAAACAAGGAAGGAGCAGGCAGGCTAATAGTATCAGGATGATGTTTATGAAAGAACAATTTGTATTTAAGCTCCCCTTCCCTATTCTTAATAATAAAGTCGTATGCCACCATACTCTTATAAACTAAATAAACAGTGGGCAGCAATTTTTCTTCCTTCTCATAATGCCTAATAGGTATGTTAAAATGTGCAGCTAGGCGTGAAGCATAGATGCCTCCAAAGATGGGGCCCTTTGTACGGTTCAGACTTAACCGTTTAGCAATAATACCACCCATACTAACAGAGTTATCATAGAATAAACCATGGAACAAAATAATAATATCAGGAACACTAAGGTTTCCACAGTTTCCGCGACCAATTAAGCAACGACTAGCAAATATTGCAAAGTAGCATAAAATAGGAAAATGTATGCTAGTGATTCGTGCATCGGAAATCTTCCTCGTTTCCCCTACAGTGATGGTATCAATAAACCCATCCACATCACCACGGTGTGGTTCCTCTATTGTGCCCTCGAAAGGGGATCAAACAAACCCGACAAAAATCATAAAGTGACATCTCCTTATGCTCATCATATAAATAAAACTCCACCGTAGGTGGTGAGTTCCTAGCATGGAAATGAAAATTTTGCACAAAGATATTGGTGAGTAAGAGATATTATTCGCCTCGGTCGTGGAGGAAGGCGGTGAGGCCTGCATTCTCAGACAATTCATGAAAATCATCATAAATCCCGGCTGCTCTCAAGAAATCATCGGAAGGCCATTCACACGGCCGAACCTCCATGGTGCGAGGCAGATTATATTTGGGCCTCTCTGCTTTTTCATTTTGCTTTTCCTTCGAGCTTCGGCTCGATGAGCCCCTCAAAAATCTCTTCATTATTTTCTGTTTTTTTTGAAACTTTTAGTAACTTCAAAATAAAAGTAAACCAAACTCAACAAAATTGATAGCAACTACTCCTACAAGTGCCTAGAGCCTATATCATGCATCAAAACTACTTTTGACCATATAAATTTGACATGCAAGCTCAAGAACAGGGTCACCTAAGTAGCACAAATTTGCAATGAATAAAGCACTAGAACAAAAAGTAATTGGACCAATGGAGGAGTCACATACCAAGGAACAATCTCCCCAAGTAGTTTTGTGAGAGGTGCTTTGAGCAAGGAGATCAAAAATGGCGGCAAAATGAGCTTGGACTCGGGTTTGAGCTGGATATTCGTGTTTGGGGGAGGAAGAAGGAGTGTGTGGGTGAAAGGATAAGTGGAGGAGGGTGGGCCCACGAGGCAGGGGGCGCGCCCTCCACCCTCGTGGCCAGGTGGATGACCCCCTGCTATGTTCTCAGTGCCAAATATTCTCAAATATTCTAGAAAAAAAATCATATTTAAATTTCAGGGCATTTGGAGAACTTTTATTTTCGGGGTGGGCCCACGAGGCAGGGGGCGCGCCCTCCCCCGAGCAGTTTTGTGAGAGGTGCTTTGAGCAAGGAGATCAAAAATGGCAGTAAAATGAGCTAGTACTCGTGCTTGAGCTGGATATTTGTGTTTGTGGGAGGAAGAAGAAGTATGTGGGTGCAGGAATAAGTGGAGGAGGGCCACCATGGGCCCACGAGGCAGGGGGGCGCGTCCAGGGGGGTAGGGCGCGCCCTCCACCCTCGTGGCCAGGTGGATGCCCCCTGCCGTGTTCTCAATGCCAAATATTCTCAAATATTCCAGAAAAAATCATATTTAAATTTCAGGGCATTTGGAGAACTTTTTTTTTCAGGGTATTTTTATATTGCATGGATGATTCAGATAAAAGACAGAAAAATACTATTTTTATTTTATTTAATATAAATAACAGAAAGTAAAAGGAGGGTACAGAAGGTTGTGCCTTCTAGTTTCATCCATCTCATGCTCGTCAAAAGGAATCCACTAACAAGGTTGATCAAGTCTTGTTAATGAACTCATTTCGAATAACATGGAACCGGAGAAATTTCGAATAACACTATGTTACCTCAACGGGGATATGCACATCCCCAATAATAAGAATATCATATTTCTTCTTGACAGTAGGAAGAGGAAATTCAAAACCTCTAAATATAATCGATGGGATTTTTCCAATAGAGTTGATACTATGAACTTGAGGTTGTTTCCTCGGAAAGTGTACCGTATGCTCATTACCATTAACATGAAAAGTGACATTGCCTTTAGTGCAATCAATAACGGCCCCTGCAGTATTGAAAAAGGGTCTTCCAAGAATAATAGACATACTATCGTCCTCGGGAATATCAAGAATAACAAAGTCCGTTAAAATAGTAACATTTGCAACTACAACGGGCACATCCTCACAAATACCGACAAGTATAGCAGTTGATTTATCAGCCATTTGCAAAGATATTTTAGTAGGTGTCAACCTATTAAAATCAAGTATACGATATAAAGAGAGAGGCATAACACTAACACCGGCTCCAAGATCACATAAAGCAGTTTTAACATAGTTTCTTTTAATGGAGCATGGTATAGTGGGTACTCCTGGATCTCCAAGTTTCTTTGGTATTCCACCTTTAAAAGTATAATTAGCAAGCATGGTGGAAATTTCAGCTTCCAGTATCTTTCTTTTATTAGTAACAATATCTTTCATATACTTAGCATAAGGATTCATTTTGAGCATATCAGTTAATCGCATACGCAAAAAGATAGGTCTAATCATTTCAGCAAAGCGCTCAAAATCCTCATCATCCTTTTTCTTGGATGGTTTGGGAGGAAAAGGCATGGGTTTCTGAACCCAAGGCTCTCTTTCCTTTCCGTGTTTCCTAGCAACAAAGTCTTTCTTATCATAATGTTGATTCTTTGATTGTGGGTTATCAAGATCAACAACAGGTTCAATTTCTATATCATTATCATTACTAGGTTGAGCATCATCCTGAACCTTATCATTAACATTATCACTAGTTTCAGGTTCATTACCAGATTGTGTTTCAGCATTAGAAATAGAAATATCATTTGGATTCTCATGTGGTTCAGCAATATGTTCACTAGAAGCATGCAAAGTCCTATCATTTTTCTTTTTCTTCCTTTTAGAAGGACTAGGTGCATCTATATTATTTCTCTGAGAATCTTGCTCAATTCTCTTAGGATGTCCTTCAGGATACAGAGGTTCCTGAGTCATTCTACCACCTCTAGTCATAAATCTAACAGCATTATCATTATTCTTACCATTCAGTTCATTGAGCAAATCATTTTGAGCCTTATGTACTTGTTCTACTTTAGTGGTAACCATAGAAGCATGTTTACTAATAAGTTTTAACTCACCTTTGACATTAGCCATATAATCACCCAAGTGTTCAAGCATATTTGAATTGTATTTCAATTGTCTACCAAAATAAGCATTAAAGTCTTTTTGCTTAACCATAAATTTATCAAACCCATCTAAGCATGGGCTAGCAAACTTAGTAAATGGGATTTCAGCTTTATCATATCTATAGAGAGAGTTTACCTTTACTACCTGTGTCGGGTTATCAAGACCATGTATTTATTCAGTAGGTAATGGATTAAGATCATATGTTTCTTCAACAGGCGGTAAATTAAGACCATGTATTTCTTCAATAGGAGGTAAATTCTTAATATCTTCAGCTTTAATACCTTTTTATTTCATAGATTTCTTTGCCTCTTGCATATCTTCAGGACTGAGAAATAAAACACCTCTTTTCTTCAGAGTTGGTTTAGGAATAGGCTCAGGAAGTGTCCAATTATTTTCATTTGTCAACATATTATTCAATAGAATTTCAGCTTCATCTGGTGTTCTTTCCCTGAAAACAGAACCAACACAACTATCCAGGTAATCTCTGGAAGCATCGGTTAGTCCATTATAAAAGATATCAAGTATTTCATTTTTCTTGAGAGGATGATCAGGCAAAGCATTAAGTAATCGGAGAAGCCTCCCCCAAGCTTGTGGGAGACTCTCTTCTTAAATTTGCACAAAATTATATATATCCCTCAAAGCAGCTCGTTTCTTATGAGCAAGGAAATATTTAGCAGAGAAGTAATAAATCATATCCTGGGGCCTATGCACACAACCAAGATCAAGAGAATTAAGCCATATCTTAGCATCACCCTTTAATGAGAATGGAAATATTTTAAGGATATAAAGGTAGCGAGATTTCTCATCATTAGTGAACAGGGTGGCTATATCATTTAATTTAGTAAGATGTGCCACAACAGTTTCAGATTCATAGCCATAAAAAGGATCAGATTCAACCAAAGTAATTATATCAGGATCAACAGAGAATTCATAATCCTTATCAGTAACACAGATAGGTGAAGTAGCAAAAGCAGGGTCAGGTTTCATTCTAGCATTAAGAGATTACTGCTTCCATTTAGCTAATAACCTCTTGAGCTCGTATCTATCTTTGCAAGCTAAAATAGCTAAAGCTCCACAAGAACCACTTCTTCATCGCCCAACGAGCTCTTCATCAAGAAAGTGAAGCTTTGGGTGAGCGCATTGAACAACTCGCCACCGACCTTCGTCAATCGCAAGCAAGGAACCACGACTACCTCGACGCCAAGCTCACCACACAAATGGAAGAATTCTGCAACATGATCGTGAGCTGCACGTCTTCCTCAACCTCTTCGCCAAGACGGCACCACTCAAGCCGCCGCTCAAGTCGGCAATCTTCGGACTACTCTTCTTACGATGCAAGTCCTCCCCGAGCTCGCTTTCATTGACGTGACGATCCTCAAGATCGCCAAGCTCAAGAAAATCCATTCCATGGCAATGGTTTCCAAGACCGAGTCCGAGCACGTGAAAGGGCGAGACGCCAAGCTCAAGACGCCGAGGATCAAGAGCAACCTCCACAAGTGCAAATTCAAGCACCTCAAGACGGTGATGCAATCCGACAAGCACAAGAGTGCCGTGAAGCACAAGCACTCGAAGCACAACATGCACTCTGCGAGACCACTAGAGCCATCGACGAGCGCAACTGCCAAGTGCGTGAACAAGAAGAAGCACTTCGTCAAGCACAACAAGAGGAAGCCGCCCGACATGAAGAGCAACAAGAAAGCTGAAACCAAGCGCATATGCCTTGTCCTCCTCCATGACAAGAATGACACCAGGTGGTGTTGGGAAACGTATTATTTCAAAAATATTGCCTACGATCACGCAAGATCTATCTAGGAGAAGCATAGCAACGAGCGGGGAGAGTGTGTCTATGTACCCTCGTAGACCGAAAGCGAAAGCATTTAGTAACGCGGTTGATGTAGTCGAACGTCTTCGCGATCCAACCGATCCAAGTACCGAACGTACGACACCTCCGCGATCAGCACATGTTTAGCTCGGTGACGTCCCTCGAGCTCTTGATCCAGTTGAGTCCGAGGGAGATTTCTGTCATCACGACGGCATGGCGACAGTGATGATGAAGTTACCGGCGCAGGGCTTCGCCTAAGCACTACGACGATATGACCGAGGTGTGTAACTGTGGAGGGGGGCACCACACACGGCTAAAAGATCAACTTGTGTGTTTTAGGGTTCCCCTGCCCTCGTATATAAAGGAGGGAGAGGGAGAGGCAGTCGGCCCTAGGTGGGCGCGCCAAGGTGTCGAGTCCTACTAGGACTCCCTAGTCCTAGTAGGATTCCACCTCCCACACAGAGTAGGAAAGGGGGAAGGGAGAAGGAGAAGGAAAGGGGGGCCTTCTCCTAGTCCTAATCGGCCTCCTGCCCAAGGGGGGCGCACCAGCCCCTTATGGGCTTGTGTGCTTCCCTCTTATGGCCCATAAGGCCCATAACTTCTCCCAGGGGGTTCTGGTAACCTCCCAGTACTCCGGAAAATACCCAAACTTCTCCGGAACCATTCCGATGTTCGAATATAGCCTTCCAATATATCAATCTTTATGTCTCGACCATTTCGAGACACCTCATCATGTTCGTGGTCTCATCCGGGACTCTGAACAAACTTCGGTTCATCAAATCACATAACTCATAATACAAATCGTCATCGAACATTAAGCGTGCGGACCCTAAGGGTTCGAGAACTATGTAGACATGACCGAGACACATCTCCGGTCAAGAACCAATAGCGAAACCTGGATGCTCATATTGGCTCCTACATATTCTATGAAGATCTTTATCGGTCAAACCGCATAACAACATACGTTATTCCCTTTGTCATCGGTATGTTACTTGCCCGAGATTCGACCGTCGGTATCATCATACCTAGTTCAATCTCGTTACCGGCAAGTCTCTTTACTCGTTCCGTAATACTTCACCCTGCAACTAACTCATTAGTCACATTGCTTGCAAGGCTTATAGTGATGAGCATTACCGAGAGGTCCCAGAGATACCTCTCCGAAACACGAAGTGACAAATCCTAATCTCGATCTATGACAACCCAACAAATACCTTCGGAGACACCTGTAGAGTGATATGTCCATTTTGCGTCATGCTTTTATATCGATATTTATTGCATTATGGGATGTTATTACACATTATGTCACAATACTTATGCCTATTCTCTCTTATTTTACAAGGTTTACATGAAGAGGGGGAATGCCGACAGCTGGAATTCTAGGCTGGAAAAAGAGAAAATATTAGAGACCTATTCTGCACATCTCCAAAAGTCCTGAAACTCCACGGGAGCACTTTTCAGAATATATAAAAAATATTGGGTGCAAGAAGTACCAGAGGGGGCCACCCATCAGCCACGAGGATGGGGGGGGGCGCCCTACCCCCTGGGCGTGCCCCCTGCCTCGTAGGCCCCCTGGTGGCCTTCCGATGCCCATCTTTGGCTATATGGAGTCTTTCGTCCGATAAAAAGCCATAAGCAAGCTTTCGGGAAGAAACTCCGCCGCCACGAGGTGGAACCTTGGCGGAACCAATCTAGGGCTCCGGTAGAGCTGTTCTGCCGGGGAAACTTCCCTCTAGGAGGGGGAAATCATCGCGATCATCATCACCAATGATCCTCTCATCGGGAGGGGGTCAATCTCTATCAACATCTTCACCAGCACCATCTCATCTCAAACCCTAGTTCATCTCTTGTATCCAATCTTTGTATCCAAACCTCAGATTGGTACCTGTGGGTTGCTAGTAGTGTTGATTACTCCTTGTAGTTGATGCTAGTTGGTTTACTTCGTGGAAGATTATATGTTAAGATCCATTATGCATATTAATACCCCTCTGATTATGAACATGAATATGCTTTGTGAGTAGTTACATTTGTTCCCGAGGACATGGGACAAGTCTTGCTATAAGTAGTCATGTGAATTTGGTATTCGTTCGATATTTTGATGAGATGTATGTTGTCATCCCTCTAGTGGTGTCATGTGAATGTTGACTACATGACACTTCACCATTGTTTGGGCCTAGAGGGAGGCATTGGGAAGCAATAAGTAGATGATGGGTTGCTAGAGTGACAGAAGCTTAAACCCTAGTTTATGCGTTGCTTCGTAAGGGGCTGGTTTGGATCCATATGTTTCATGCTATGGTTAGGTTTACCTTAATACTTCTGTTGTAGTTGCAGATGCTTGCAATGGGGGTTAATCATAAGTGGGATGGTTTTCCAAGTAAGGACAGTACCCAAGCACAGGTCCACCCACATATCAGATTATCAAAGTACCGAACACGAATCATATGAACATGATGAAAACTAGCTTGACGATAATTCCCATGTGTCCTCGGGAGTGCTTTCCTTCATATAAGAGTTTGTCCAGGCTTTTCCTTTGGTACAAAAAGGATTGGGCCATCTTGCTGCACCTTATTTACTTTTATTACTTGCTATTCGTTACAAATTATCTTATCACAAAACTATCAGTTACCGATAATTTTAGTGCTTGCAGAGAATACCTTGCTGAAAACCGCTTATCATTTCCTTCTGCTCCTCCTTGGGTTCGACACTCTTACTTATCGAAAGGACTACGATAGATCCCCTATACTTGTGGGTCATCAAGACTCTTTTCTGGCGCCGTTGCCGGGGAGTGAAGCGCCTTTGGTAGGTGGAATTTAGTAAGGAAAAATTTATATAGTGTGCTGAAATTTACTGTCACTTGTTACTATGGAACATAATCCTTTAAGGGGCTTGTTCGGGATATCTTCACCCCGACCAGCAGAGCAAAGAGTTGATCCTCAACCTACTGAACCTACTGAAAATGTTTACTTTGAAATTCCTTCGGGTATGATAGAGAAACTGCTAGCTAATCTGTGGCACCCCGGCTCAGAGCGACTGGTTTACCATGCATTGCCAGCCCAGTGACCATGTCTTCTGGCAACACACAACATCTTGGTACAGAATAACAACCGCTTTATTGATGCTAGCGGAATAGAGTTACATTACAATAGTTGCCGAGGCCAAGCGGCACACTCTCTTTAGCCAGACCATTCTCTAGAGGAGAGTTCCGAGAATGAATTCCAATCCGGTGTGGCTGAACAATATGTACATTATTTAGTGAACATAAAGGGGCCTCGATCCGAACAACTACGTGGCAGCGGAATAACATCGTGGCGGAAGCTCCATATCACAGGGACACCGATGTGGACATGATCTAGACCCGAACAACGCTCCTCTCCAACGATACTTCCCTGAAATCTAGCATGACACGCTAGGTCAGTACATTGAATGTACTTGCAAGCTCACAACAGGCATAATCATAATGACAAACAATATCATGATATTTAACCAATTATTAAAAATGCAACACTATATGTCAACATGCTGTGATCATGCTCAAACGTCCCTCGGGACAACTTACCAACCGTGATCATCTCTAGATCACAAACACACCACCAAAGTGGTCAGATCACAAACACACCACCAAAGCGGTCTTTCTCAAGAACAACTTGTGATCCTTACGGCGATCACAACCACGACCATCATTTGGTCCAAATGCCTCGATGGCCTTACTGCCATCCATCAACAATGCAAAGTTCATAGCTTAGTGTGAAATTTTTATTAAACGTTGACTCATGGTGGGACCTACTACGAGGTGTCTGTAACCGTGGACTTGGCTATCGATAGATTACACACTCTGCAGAGGTATCACACTGTACCCACACCACGGAACCCATGGCCTCGTACTCCCATTCGGGTGGACCAACGACATTCTGTCAAAACCCCTCCATTACCACGGCACTCTCCCAGCCACTCCGACCCAAATCCCCAATGGGCTGGTCCTGGGTGGCCCCGTGTCAACCAAAGACACCCCGACCACCGTCGTGGTCAAAATACTCCCACTCGGGGACTCGGTACCATAATCTCATCAATGAGCACACAAGATTATGTCTGCTTATCGGGCCAGGGCAAGCACGACATAACCTTCCCTAGATGGAGGCACCTAGGCCGTGTCAATGTACCGAATCAAGGCCTGCCCACAAAGGCAAATGTGGTTGCACTGGAAAGAAACTCGATTCAGCGGCATCATGACCCAGTCAACGGTATATTCAAGTTGAGTTATATTCAGGTTTAACTTTAAACTGAAATTGACCGGTGTCATAGCATGCCATGAAATGCAAAACAACACATGCATCATATAGTGATAAAAATGACCGATGTCATCCTTATACACACCAAGCATAACGTCAACAACTCAAATTACTCTACTTGCTCAAATAACTCACAACTTAACCAAAATATTTTGCAACAAGTTTTATTGATTTCTTACGCAAGAAAGTAACTCCGATAAATTTCTCATATGCTTGTCAAAAATATTTCACTATCAACAACTCTTACTTTCTTTATCACTAAGTTGGGTTCAAACATTCTGTAAGACAAGTGATATGATTAAACAAGTATTTAACAGAACATTTTATAACAAATTTTTATCAACCTAAGAGGGCAAAAACATAGCTTTAAATAATTGCTAACATGCATAACAAAATTATTTCTAACATCACCTCAAATAAATCTTATCTTGCTTTATCCATTAAACTAGTTTCACCCATTCTGTAAATCAAGCATAACAACTAACCAATATTTAACGGAATATAAATAACTCCATAATCATTTAAATGCATGGATTAATCATTTCCTTCAAGTAAGAAAAATCACAAATATTGAAATGGCACCATGAAAATGTTGATGTGGCTTGCCTTAGTGCAGATGAGGTTCACAAGCCTCCTGGTGATCCTCAAGACAAGCTTCACCTTCTGAAAATAGTTTTAAACACAAAAAGAAAATATCAAGAACACTTCTGAAAATCACCAGAAATTCTAGACAGCTCAGGAAAATCTCATCTTTGGTGAGCTGCTAGATTTCTTATCAAAGAACACAATGCAAAAAGAATCAATTCATTTGGGCTTATGGTTGAAAAGTTATAACTGTTTGAAGTGTTCTGTAAATTCAAATGAATTTGAATAAAAGAAGTAGACTGGGGGGTGACCTCGAAGGCCTAAAGCCCAGGGGCGCCACCACTCGTACCGCTTCACGTGCGTACTGAGTGGCTGACTAGCGGGCCCCACTAGTCAGGTGGGGGAAGAGGGAGAAGGAAACAGAGGGGGCGCGGCTTCGCCGGAGCTCTCGCCAGTGACGAGGGCTCCTTGGCCCAAACGAGAGGGAGGGATGGCAAGAGGGGGTTGAGGCGCACCTGCTCATACCCGTAGCATAGCTAGGGGCGGTCAGACGACGTCGGAATCAACCTCGCAAGCGGAGGCAGAACGTGGAGGTGGCCGGAGTTGAGGATGACGGCGAGCAGAAAGTGCACCTAATTTTTTTGGTATTTCGTGTTCCATATCCATAACTAAAGATAGAGAACAACTAAGAACAACAAATAAAAATTACTTAGTGATAAAGCAAACAAGCACACACAAGAATATTCACCCCACGCTATTGCTCCCCGGCAACGACGCCAGAAAAAGGTCTTGATAACCCACAAGTATAGGGGATCGCAACAGTTATCGATAAGTAAGAGTGTCGAACCCAACGAGGAGCTAAAGGTAGAACAAATATTCCCTCAAGTTCTATCGACCACTGATACAACTCTACGCACGCTTGACGTTCGCTTTACCTAGAACAAGTATGAAACTAGAAGTACTTTGTAGGTGTTGTTGGATAGGTTTGCAAGATAATAAAGAGTACGTAAATAAAAAGTAGGGGCTGTTTAGATAAAGAAACAATAAAGTAAATATAGCGAGTGTGGAAAAGTGGTGGTAGGAGTTGCGAAATTGCCCCTAAGCAATTGACTACTTTACTAGACCGATAACAAGTATTATGTGGGAGAGGCCACTGCTAGCATGTCATCCCTGACTTGGAATTCTATGCACTTATGATTGGAACTATTAGCAAGCATCCGCAACTACTAATGTTCATTAAGGTAAAACCCAACCATAGCATTAAGGTATATTGGTCCCCCTTCAATCCCGTATGCATCAATTTCTATGCTAGGTTGAAGCTTCTGTCACTCTTGCCCTCCAATACATAGTCCTATCAACATACAACTAACCCTAGGGTGTGATCCACGCGCGCAATAATATGATGGGCACCAAAGGATAGCAACATAACCACAAGCAAATTAAATCAATCATAGCAATTCATCAACCACCAATAGGACAACGAAAATCTACTCAGACATCATAGGATGGCAACACATCATTGGATAATAATATGAAGCATAAAGCACCATGTTCAAGTAGAGGGTACATCGGGTTGCGGGAGAGTGGGCCGCTGTAGATAGAGGGGGGAAGGTGATGGAGATGTTGGTGAAGATGGCGGAGGTGTTGGTGTAGATCGCAGAGATGATGATGATGGCCACGACAGCGTTCCGACGCCACCGGAAGAGAAGGGGAGAGGGGGCCCCTTCGTCTTCTTCTGCCTTGACCTCCTCCCTAGATGGGAGAAGGGTTTCCCCTCTGGTCCTTGGCCTCCATGGCATGGGAGGGGCGGGAGCCCCTCTGAGATTGGATATGTTTCTCTGTCTCTCTCTGTTTCTGCGTTCCCAGATCCTTCCCTTTCACCGTTTCTTATATTCCCGGAGATCCGTAACTCCGATTGGGCTGAAATTTTGACACGATCTCTATCCGGAAATTAGCTTTCTTGCGGCGAAAGAAGGGCACCAACCGCCTTAAGGGTGGCCCACGAGGGTCAGGGGCGCGCCTGGGGGGCAGGCGCGCCCTCCTGCCTCGTGGCCACCTTGGGCACCGTCTCGCATGGATTTTTCTTCCCAAAAGTCATATATATTCCGAAAAAATCTCCATCATTTTTTATTCCGTTTGGACTCCGTTTGATATGGATATTCTGCAAAACAAAAAACATGCAACAAACAGGAACTGGCACTGGGCACTGGATCAATATGTTAGTCCCAAAAATAGTATAAAAAGTTGCCAAAAGTATATGAAAGTTGTAGAATATTGGCATGGAACAATCAAAAATTATAGATACGACGGAGACGTATCAATGAGTGGAGTAATAGTAGTAGATGCAGGCAGGAGTCGGTCTACTTGTCTCGGACGTGATGTCTATATACATGATCATACCTAGATATTCTCATAACTATGCTCAATTCTGTCAATTGCTCAACAGTAATTTGTTCACCCACCGTAGAATACTTATGCTCTCGAGAGAAGCCACTAGTGAAATCTATGGCCCCCGGGTCTATCTTCATCATATTAATCTCCTACTACTTAGTTATTTCCTTTGCTATTTACTTTGCCTTTATTTTACTTTGCATCTTTATCACAAAAATACCAAAAATATTGTCTTATCATATCTATCAGATCTCACTCTCGTAAGTGGCCTTATAGGGATTTACAACCCCTATTTGCATTGGTTGCAAGGATTTATTTGTTTTGTGCAGGTATGAGGGACTCGCGCGTAGCCTCCTACTGGATTGATACCTTGGTTCTCAAAAACTGAGGGAAATACTTACGCTACTTTGCTGCATCATCCCTTCCTCTTTGGGGAAACCAATGCAGTGCTCAAGAGGTAGCAAGAAGGATTTCTGGCACCGTTGCCGGGGAGGTCTGCGCAAAAGTCAACATACCAAGTACCCATCACATACCCTTATCTCCCGCATTACATTATTTGCCATTTGCCTCTCGTTTTCCTCTCCCCCACTTTACCCTTGCCGTTTTATTCGCCCTCTCTCTCTATCCTCCCTCTCTTTCTCTATTTGCCTCTTTTTTCCCACTTGCTTTTTGTTTGCTTGTGTGTTAGTTTGCTTGCTTGTAACGATGGCTCAAGATAATACTAAATTGTGTGACGTCACCAATACCAACAACAATGATTTTATTAGCACTCTGATTGCTCCTCTTACCGATGCTGAATCTTGTGAAATTAATACTGCTTTGCTGAATCTTGTCATGAAAGATCCGTTTTCCGGCCTTCCTAGTGAAGATGCCGCTACCCATCTAAATAGCTTCGTTGATTTGTGTGACATGCAAAATAAGAAAGATGTGGATAATGATATTGTTAAATTGAAGCTATTTCCTTTTTTGCTTAGAGATCGTGCTAAAGCTTGGTTTTTGTCTTTGCCTAAAAATAGTATTGATTCATGGAATAAGTGCAAAGATGCTTTTATCTCTAAGTATTTTCCTCCCACTAAGATCATCTCTCTTAGAAACGATATTATGAATTTTAAGCAACTTGATCATGAACATGTTGCACAAGCTTGGGAGAGAATGAAATTAATGATACGTAATTGCCCTACTCATGGTTTAAATTTGTGGATGATTATACAAATTTTTTATGCCGGATTGAATTTTGCTTCTAGAAATCTTTTAGATTCGTCCGCGGGAGGCACCTTTATGGAAATCACTTTAGGAGAAGCTACTAAACTCCTAGCTAATATTATGGTTAATTATTCTCAATGGCATACCGAAAGATCTACTAATAAAAAGGTGCATGCGATAGAAAAAATTAATGTTTTGAGAGGAAAGATGGACGAACTTATGAAATTATTTGCTAATAAGAGTGTTTCTTCTGATCCTAATGATATGCCCTTGTCTACTTTGATTGAGAATAATAATGAATCTATGGATGTGAATTTTGTTGGTAGGAACAATTTTGGTAACAACGCGTATAGAGGAAATTTCAACCCTAGGCCTTATCCTAGTAATCCCTCTAATAATTATGGTAATTCCTACAACAATTCTTATGGAAATTATAATAAGATGCCCTCTGATTTTGAATCTAATATTAAAGAATTTATTACTTCGCAAAATAATTTTAATGCTATGATTGAAGAAAAAATGCTTAAGATTGATGATTTGGCTAGGAACGTTGATAGAATTTCTCTTGATGTTGATTCTTTGAAACTTAGATCTATTCCACCTAAGCATGATATCAATGAGTCTCTCAAAGCCATGAGAGTTTCCATTCATGAGTGCAAAGAAAGAACCGCTTTGATGTGTGCTAAGAAAGAAGCCTTTATAAGAGTGTGTTCTTCTAGTTCCTATGAAAATAAAGATGAAGATATAAAAGTTATTGATGTGTCCCCTATTAAATCTTTGTTTTGCAATATGAATCTTGATATGATGGGACTGAATATGATTCACCTTTACCTAGAAGGCGTTCCAAGAATTCAGAATTTGTTGATCTTGATGCTAAAATTGATAAAAGTGGGATTGAAGAAATTAAAACCCTAGATGTTGCTAAATCCACTATTATGGATTTCAAGGAATTTAACTATGAAAATTGCACTTTGATTGATTGTATCTCCTTGTTGCAATCCGTGCTAAATTCTCCTCATGCTTATAGTCAAAATAAAGCGTTTACTAAACATATCGTTGATGCCTTGATGCAATCTTATGAAGAAAAACTTGAATTGGAAGTTTCTATCCCTAGAAAACTTTATGATGAATGGGAAACAACTATTAAAATTAAAATTAAATATCATGAATGCTATGCTTTATGTGATTTGGGTGCTAGTGTTTCCACGATTCCAAAGACTTTGTGTGATCTGTTAGGTTTCCGTGTTTTTGATGATTGCTCTCTAAACTTGCACCTTGCGGATTCCACTATTAAGAAACCTATGGTAAGAATTAATGATGTTCTTATTGTTTCAAATAGGAATTATGTGCCCATAGATTTTATTGTTCTTGACATAGATTGCAATCCTTCATGTCCTATTATTCTTGGTAGACCTTTCCTTAGAACGATTGGTGCAATTATTGATATGAAGGAAGGAAATATTAGATTCCAATTTCCATTAAGTAAAGGCATGGAACACTTTCCTAGAAATAAAATTAAATTACCTTATGAATCTATTATGAGAACCACTTATGGATTGCCTACCCAAGATGGCAATACCTAGATCTATTCTTGCTTGTTATGCCTAGCTAGGGGCGTTAAACGATAGCGCTTGTTGGGAGGCAACCCAATTTTATTTTTATTCCTTGATTTTTTGCTCCTATTTAGTAATAAATAATTTATATAGCCTCAATTTTGGTTGTGTTTTTTGTATTTAATTAGTGTTTGTGCCAAGTAGAACCGTTGGGAAGACTTGGGGAAAGTCTTGTTAAACTTGCTGTAAAAAACAGAAACTTTAGCACTCACGAGAAATGCTGTCATTTTTATTTGTAAAGTGCTATTTAGTTAATTATTTTTTCAGATGATTAATAGATAAATTACTCACGTCCAGCAATTTATTTTAGAATTTTTGGGGTTCCAGATCTTGCGCTAGCTACAGATTACTACACACTGTTCTGTTTTTGACAGATTCTGTTTTTCGTGTGTTGTTTGCTTATTTTGATGAATCTATGGCTAGTAAAATAGTTTATAAACCATAGGGAAGTTGGAATACAGTAGGTATAACACCAATATAAATAAAGAATGAGTTCATTACAGTACCTTGAAGTGGTCTTTTATTTTCTTTCGCTAACGGAGCTCACGAGATTTTCTACTTTAAGTTTTGTGTTGTGAAGTTTTCAAGTTTTGGGTAAAGATTTAATGGATTATGGAACAAGGAGTGGCAAGAGACTAAGATTGGGGATGCCCATGGCACCCCAAGATAATCTAAGGACACCTAAAAGACAAAGCTTGGGGATGCCCCGGAAGGCATCCCCTCTTCCGTCTACTTCTATCGGTAACTTTACTTGGAGCTATATTTTTATTCGCCAAATGATATGTGTTTTGCTTGGAGCGTCTTGCATTATTTGAGTCTATGATTTTTAGTTTACCACAATCATCCTTTCTGTACACACCTTTTGAGAGATCCATACATGATTTGGAATTTGTTAGAATACTCTATGTGCTTCGCTTATATCTTTTGAGTTATATAGTTTTGCTCTAGTACTTCACTTATATCTTTTAGAGCACGGTGGTGGATTTGTTTTATAGAAACTATTGATCTCTCATGCTTCACTTGGATTATTTTGAGAGTCTTAATAGCATGGTAATTTGCTTAAAATCCTAATATGCTAGGTATTCAAAGTTAGTAAAATTTTCTTAAGAGTGTTCTGAATACTATGAGAAGTTTGATGCTTGATGATTGTTTTCAGATATGGAAGTAATAATATCAAAGTCGTGCTAGTTGAGTTGTTGTGAAATTGAGAAATACTTGTGTTGAAGTTTGCAAGTCCTGTAGCATGCACGTATGGTAAACGTTATGCAACAAATTTGAAACATGAGGTGTTATTTGATTGTCTTCCTTATGAGTGGCGGTCGGGGACGAGCGATGGTCTTTTCCTACCAATCTATCCCCCTAGGAGCATGCGCTTAGTACCGAGGTTTTTGATGACTTGTAGATTTTTGCAATAAGTATGTGAGTTCTTTATGACTAATTTTGAGTCCATGGATTATACACACTCTCACCCTTCCATCCTTGCTAGCCTCTTCGGTACCGTGCATTGCCCTTTCTCACATTGAGAGTTGGCGCAAACTTCGCCGGTGCATCCAAACCCCGTGATATGATACACTCTTTCACACTAAACATCCTTATATCTTCCTCAAAACAGCCACCATACCTACCTATTATGGCATTTCCATAGCCATTCCGAGATATATTGCCATGCAACTTTCCATCATTCCGTTTATCATGACACATTCATTATTGTCATATTGCTTAGCATGATCATGTAGTTGACATATTATTTGTGGCAAATCCACCGTTCATAATTCTTTCATACATGACACTCTTGGTCCATTGTATATCCCGGTACACAGCCGGAGGCATTCATATAGAGTCATCTTTTGTTCTAGTATCGAGTTGTAATCATTGAGTTGCTAATAAATAGAAGTGTGATGATCATCATTTTCTAGAGCATTGTCCCAAGTGAGGAATAAAAAAAGAGATAAAGGCCATATAAAAAAAGAGAGAAAGGCCATAAAAAAAGAGAAAAGGCCCCAAAAAAAGAAAAAAAAGAGAGAAAAAGAGAGAAGGGACAATGTTACTATCCTTTGCCACACTTGTGCTTCAAAGTAGCACCTTAATCTTCATGTTAGAGAGTCTCTTGTTTTGTCACTTTCATATACTAGTGGGAATTTTTCATTATAGAACTTGGCTTGTATATTCCAACAATGGGCCTCCTTAAGTGCCCTAGGTCTTCGTGAGCAAGCAAGTTGGATGCACACCCACTAGTTTCTTTTGTTGAGCTTTCATACATTTCTAGCTCTAGTGCATCCGTTGCATGGCAATCCCTACTCCTTGCATTAACATCAATCGATGGGTATCTCCATAGCCCATTGATTAGCCTCGTTGATGTGAGACTTTTTTTTGTCTTCTCCACATAACCCCCCTCATTATACTCTATTCCACCCATAGTGCTATGTCCATGGCTCGCGCTCATATATTGCGTGAAAGTTTATAGGTTTGAGATTACTAAAGTATGAAACAATTGCTTGGCTTGTCATCGGGGTTGTGCATGATGAGAGCATTCTTGTGTGACAAAAATGAAACATGACTAAACTATATGATTTTGTAGGGATGAACTTTCTTTGGCCATGTTATTTTGAGAAGACATAATTGCTTAGTTAGTATGCTTGAAGTATTATTATTTTTATGTCAATATGAACTTTTGTCTTGAATCTTTCGGATCTGAATATTCATACCACAATTGAGAAGAATTACATTAAAATTATGCCAACTAGCACTCCACATCAAAAATTCTGTTTTTATCATTTACCTACTCGAGGACGAGCATGAATTACGCTTGGGGATGCTTGATACGTCTCCAACGCATCTATAATTTTTGATTGCTCCATGCTATATTATCTACTGTTTTGGACATTATTGGGCTTTATTATCCACTTTTATATTATTTTTGGGACTAACCTATTAACCGGAGGCCCAGCCCAGAATTGCTGTTTTTTGCCTGTTTTAGGGTTTCAAAGAAAAGGAATATCAAACGGAGTCCAAACGGAATGAAACCTTCGGGAACGTGATTTTCTCAATGAACAAGACCCGGGAGACTTGGACCCTACGTCTAGAAAGAAAAGAGAAGGCCATGAGGTAGGGGGGCGCGCCTCCCCCCCAGGCGCGCCCTCCACCCTCGTGGGCCCCCTGTTGCTCCACCGACGTACTCCTTCCTCCTATATATACCTACGTACCCCAAACGATCAGATACAGAGCCAAAAACCTAATTCCACCACCGCAACTTTCTGTATCCATGAGATCCCATCTTGGGGCCTGTTCCGGAGCTCCGCCGGAGGGGGCATCGATCACGGAGGGCTTCTACATCAACACCATAGGCCCTCCGATGAAGTGTGAGTAGTTTACCTCAGACCTACGGGTCCATAGTTAGTAGCTAGATGGCTTCTTCTCTCTTTTTGGATCTCAATACAATGTTCTCCCCCTCTCTTGTGGAGATCTATTCGATGTAATCTTCTTTTTGCAGTGTGTTTGTTGAGACCGATGAATTGTGGGTTTATGATCAAGTCTATCTATGAACAATATTTGAATCTTCTCTGAATTCTTTTATGTATGATTGGTTATCTTTGCAAGTCTCTTCGAATTATCAGTTTGGTTTGGCCTACTAGATTGATCTTTCTTGCAATGGGAGAAGTGCTTAGCTTTGGATTCAATCTTGCGGTGTCCTTTCCCAGTGACAGTAGGGGCAGCAAGGCACATATTGTATTGTTGCCATCGAGGATAACAAGATGGGGTTTTCTTCATATTGCATGAGTCTATCCCTCTACATCATGTCATCTTGCTTAAGGCGTTACTCTGTTTTTAACTTAATACTCTAGATGCATGCTGGATAGCGGTCGATGAGTGGAGTAATAGTAGTAGATGCAGGCAGGAGTCGGTCTACTTGTCTCGGACGTGATGCCTATATACATGATCATACCTAGATATTCTCATAACTATGCTCAATTCTGTCAATTGCTCAACAGTAATTTGTTCACCCACCGTAGAATACTTATGCTCTCGAGAGAAGCCACTAGTGAAACCTATGGCCCCCGGGTCTATCTTCATCATATTAATCTCCTACTACTTAGTTATTTCCTTTGCTATTTACTTTGCCTTTATTTTACTTTGCATCTTTATCACAAAAATACCAAAAATATTATCTTATCATATCTATCAGATCTCACTCTTGTAAGTGGCCTTATAGGGATTGACAACCCCTATTTGCGTTGGTTGCAAGGATTTATTTGTTTTGTGCAGGTACGAGGGACTCGCGCGTAGCCTCCTACTGGATTGATACCTTGGTTCTCAAAAACTGAGGGAAATACTTACGCTACTTTGTTGCATCATCCCTTCCTCTTCGGGGAAAACCAACGCAGTGCTCAAGAGGTAGCATTTGCTAACAGCAAAAGAGATGTCAGGTCTTGTAGCACTGGCTAAGTACATAAGCGAGCCAATAATCTGAGAATACTTCAATTGGTCTCTAGCAGTTCTTCGATTCTTTCGAAGCAACACACTAGCATCATATGGTGTTGGAGAGGGCTTGCAGTCACTGTAGCCAAAGGGACTCAAGATCTTTTCCACATAGTGAGATTGAAGCAATGTAATCCCACCATCATCGTCTCTCAACAACTTGATGTTCAGAATGACATCAGCCACTCCTAAATCTTTCATCTCAAAACAGCGAGATAGAAAGTCCTTGACCTCCTTAATAACATTCAGATTTGTTCCGAAAATCAGCATGTCGTCAACATACAAGCAAAGGATAACTCCCTCGCCCCCACCATGGCGATAGTACACACATTTGTCAGCTTCGTTTACAACAAAGCCTGCAGCTGTTAAAGTTCTTTCAAACTTCTCACGCCACTGTTTGGGTGCTTGCTTGAGTCCATACAAAGACTTCAAAAACTTGCACACTTTTCCTTCCTGACCATCTAGTACAAACCCATCTGGTTGTTCCATATAAATTTCCTCGTCCAACACTCCATTTAGGAAAGCAGTCTTAACATCCATTTGATGAACGAGAAGACCATGCAAGGCAGCTAGTGAAAGTAGAACTCGAATAGTGGTCAGTCGAGCCACAGGTGAGTAAGTATCAAAGAAGTCTTCTGTTGGGGAACGTAGCAGAAATTCAAAATTTTCCTACGTGTCACCAAGATCTATCTATGGAGAAACCAACAACGAGGGGAAGGAGAGTGCATCTACATACCCTTGTAGATCGCTAAGCGGAAGCGTTCAAGTGAACGGGGTTGATGAAGTCGTACTCGTCGTGATTCAAATCATAGATGATCAAGTGCCGAACGGACGGCACCTCCGCGTTCAACACACGTACAGCCCGGTGATGTCTCCCACGCCTTGATCCAGCAAGGAGAGAGGGAGAGGTTGAGGAAGACTCCATCCAACAGCAGCACAACGGCGTGGTGGTGATGGAGGAGCGTGGCAATCCAGCAGGGCTTCGCCAAGCACCACGGGAGAGGAGGAGGAGGGAGAGAGGCAGGGCTGCACCAAGAGGAGAAGTTCTCATCTGTTATGGGCAGCCCCAGGCCTCTATTTATATAGGGGAGAAGGGGGCTGCGCCCCCTTTAGGGTTTCCCACCCCAAGGGGTGCGGCCAGCCCTAGATGGGACTTGGGGAGGCGGCCAAGAGGGGGAGAGAGGGGAGGCGCACACTAGGTGGGCCTTAAGGCCCATCTGGACTAGGGTTTGCCCCCTCCCACTCTCTCTTGCGCCTTGGAACCCTTGTGGGGGGCGCACCAGCCCACCTAGGGGCTGGTCCCCTCCCACACTTGGCCCACGCAGCCTTCTGGGGCAGGTGGCCCCACTTGGTGGACCCCCGGGACCCTCCCGGTGGTCCCGGTACAATACTGATATCGCCCGAAACTTTTCCGGTGACCAAAACAGGACTTCCCATATATAAATCTTTACCTCCGGACCATTACGGAACTCCTCGTGACGTCCGGGATCTCATCCGGGACTCCGAACAACATTCGGTAACCACATACAAGCTTCCTTTATAACCCAAGCGTCATCGAACCTTTAAGTGTGTAGACCCTACGGGTTCGGGAGACATGTAGACATGACCGAGACGTTCTCCGGTTAATAACCAACAGCGGGATCTGGATACCCATGATGGCTCCCACATGTTCCACGATGATCTCATCGGATGAACGACGATGTCAAGGACTTATTCAATCCCGTATTCAATTCCCTTTGTCTATCGGTATGTTACTTTCCCGAGATTCGATCGTCGGTATCCAATACCTTGTTCAATCTCGTTACCGGCAAGTCACTTTACTCGTTCCGTAACACATCATCCCGTGATCAACTCCTTGGTCACATTGCGCATATGATGATGTCCTACCGAGTGGGCCCAGAGATACCTCTCCGTTTACACGGAGTGACAAATCCCAGTCTCGATCCGCATAAAACAATAGATACTTTCGGAGATACCTGTAGTGCACCTTTATAGTCACCCAGTTACGTTGTGACGTTTGATACACCCAAAGCACTCCTACGGTATCCAGGAGTTACACGCTCTCATGGTCGAAGGAAGAGATACTTGACATTGGCAAAGCTCTAGCAAACGAACTACACGATCTTTGTGCTAGGCTTAGGATTGGGTCTTGTCCATCACATCATTCTCCTAATGATGTGATCCCGTTATCAACGACATCCAATGTCCATAGCCAGGAAACCATGACTATCTGTTGATCACAACGAGCTAGTCAACTAGAGGCTCACTAGGGACATATTGTGGTCTATGTATTCACACGTGTATTACGATTTCCAGATAATACAGTTATAGCATGAATAAAAGACTATTATCATGAACAAAGAAATATAATAATAACACTTTTATTATTGCCTCTAGGGCATATTTCCAACAGTCTCCCACTTGCACTAGAGTCAATAATCTAGTTCACATCACCATGTGATTAACACTGACAGGTCACATCACCATGTGACCAACATCCAAAGAGTTTTGGGTTTGATCATGTTGCTTGTGAGAGAGGTTTTAGTCAACGGGTCTGAACCTTTCAGATCCGTGTGTGCTTTACAAATCTCTATGTCATCTCCTAGATGTAGCTACCACGTTCTATTTGGAGCCATTCCAAATAACTGTTCTACTTGGAGCTATTCTAAATTGTTGCTCCATTATATGTATCCGTATCTCTACTCAGAGCTATCCGTATAGGTGTTAAGCTTGCATCGACGTAACTCTTTACGACGAACTCCTTTACCACCTCCATAACCGAGAAAAATTCCTTAGTCCGCTAGTTACTAAGGATAACTTTGACCGCTGTCCTATGATCCATTTTTTGGATCACTCTTGTACCCCTTGACTGACTCATGGCAAGGCACACTTCAGGTGCGGTACACAGCATAGCATACTGTAGAGCCTATGTCTTAAGCATAGGGGACGACCTTCGTCCTTTCTCTCTATTCTGTCGTGGTCGAGCTTTAAGTCTTAACTTCATACCTTATAACTCAGGCAAGAACTCCTTCTTTGACTGATCCATCTTGAACACCTTCAAGATCATGTCAAGGTATGTGCTCATTTGAAAGTACTATTAAGCGTTTTGATCTATAGATCTTGATGCTCAATGTTCAAGTAGCTTAATCCAGGCTTTCCACTGAAAAACACTTTCAAATAACCCATATGCTTTCCAGAAATTCTACGTCATTCTGATCAACAATATGTCAACAACATATACTCATCAGAAATTCTATAGTGCTCCCACTCACTTCTTTGGAAATACCAGTTTCTCATAAACTTTGTATACACCCAAAATCTTTGATCATCTCAGCATACATTCCAACTCCGAGATGCTTACTCCAGTCCTCAGAAGGATTGCTGGAGCTTTGCATACTTATTAGCATCTTTCAGGATTGACAAAACCTTCCGGTTGTATTACATACAACCTTTCCTCAAAGATCGTCGAGGAAACAATGTTTTGACATCCTATCTGCAAGATTTCATAAATAATGCAGTGATCGCTAACATAATTCTAACAGACTCTTAGCATCGCTACGAGTGAGAAATTCCCATCGTAGTCAACTCCTTGAACTTGTCGGAAAACATCTTAACGACAAGTCGAGCTTTCTTAATGGTGACATTTACCATCATCGTCCGTCTTCCTTTAAAATCCATCTGTACTCAACAGCCTTATGACCATCAAGTAGTTCTTCCAAAGTCTATACTTTGTTTTTATACATGGATCCTATCTCGGATTTCATGGCTTCTAACCATTTGTCGGAATTTGGGCCCACCATCGCTTCTCCATAGCTCGTAGGTTCATTGTTGTCTAGCAACATGACCTTCAAGACAGGATTACCGTACCACTCTAAAGTACTACGCATCCTTGTCACCCTACGAGGTACGGTAGTGACTTGATCTGAAGTTTCATGATCACTATCATAAGCTTCTACTTCAATTGGTGTAGGTGCCGCAGGAACAACTCTTTGTGCCCTGCTATACACTAGTCGAAGTGACGGTTCAATAACCTCATCAAGTCTCCACCATCCTCCCACTCAATTCTTTCGAGAGAAACTTTTCCTCGAGAAAGGACCCGATTCTAGAAACAATCCTTTATTGCTTTCGGATCTGAGACAGGAGGCATACCCAACTGTTTTTGGGTTGTCCTATGAAGATGTATTTATCCGCTTTGGGTTCGAGCTTATCGGCCTGAAACCTTTTCACATAAGCGTCGCAGCCCCAAACTTTTAAGAAATGACAACTTAGGTTTCTCTAAACCATAATTCATACGGTGTCATCTCAACGGAATTACGTGGTGCCCTATTTAAAGTGAATGTGGTTGTCTCTAATGCCTAACCCATGAACAATTGTGGTAATTCAATAAGAGACATCATGGTATGCATCATATCCAATAGGGTGCAGTTATGATGTTCGGACACACCATCACACTATGGTGTTCCAGGCTGTATTAGTTGTGAAACAATTTCCACAATGTCTTAATTCCGTGCCAAACTCGTAATTCAGATATTCATCTCTATGATCATATCATAGATATTTTTATCCTCTTATCACGACGATCTTCCAACTTCACACTGAAATTACTTGAACCTTTCAATAATTCAGACTCGTGATTCATCAAGTAAATATACTCAACATCTACTCAAATCATCTGTGAAGTAAGAACATAACGATATTCACTGCATGCCTCAGCACTCATTGGACTGCACACATCAAAATGTGTTGCTTCCAACAAGTTGCTATCTTGTTCCATCTTACTGAAACCGAGGCTTTTCAGTCATCTTGTCCATGTGGTATGATTTGCATATCTCAAGTGATTCAAAATCAAGTGAGTCTAAACGATCCATCTGCATGGAGTTTCTTCATGCGTATACACCAATAGACATGGTTCGCATGTCTCAAACTTTTCAAAACGAGTGAGTCCAAAGATCCATCAACATGGAGCTTCTTCATGCGTTTTATACCATTGTGACTTACATGGCAGTGCCACAAGTAAGTGGTAATATCATTACTATCTTATATCTTTTGGCATGAAAATGTGTATCCCTACGATCGAGATTCAATAAACCATTCAGGTTTAATACTAATCTTGATGGTAGAGGGAGCGTGCGATGCTTGATCACATCTAGCTTGGAAAAACTTCCAACACATATCGTCAGCTCACCTTTAGCTAGTCTCCGTTTATTCCGTAGCTTTTATTTCGAGTTACTAATACTTAGCAACCGAACCGGTATCTAATACCCTGGTGCTACTAGGAGTACTAGTAAAGTACACATTAACATAATGTATACTTCTATCGACCTTGCCAGCCTTCTCATCTACCAAGTATCTAGGGTAATCCTACTCCAGTGGTTGTTCCCCTTATTACAGAAGCACTTAGTCTCGGGTTTGGGTTCAACCTCGGGTTTCTTCACTGGTGCAGCAGCTGATTTGCCGTTTCATGAAGTATCCCTTCTTGCCCTTGCCCTTCTTGAAACTAGTGGTTTCACCAACCATCAACAATTGATGCTCCTTCTTGATTTCTACTTTCGCGGTGTCAAACATCGCGAATACCTCAAGGATCATCATATCTATCCCTGATATGTTATAGTTCATCACGAAGCTCTAGCAGCTTGGTGGCAATGACTTTGGAGAAACATCACTATCTCATTTGGAAGATCAACTCCCACTCGATTCAAGTGATTGTTGCACTCAGACAATCTGAGCACAAGCTCAACGATTGAGCTTTTCTCCCTTAGTTTGTAGGCTAAGAAAATTGTCGGAGGTCTTATACCTCTTGACGTGGGCACGAGCCTGAAATCCCAATTTCAGCCCTCGAAACATCTCATATGTTCCGCGACGTTTCGAAAACGTCTTTGGTGCCTCTACTTAAACCATTTAACTGAACTATCACGTAGTTATCAAAACGTGTATGTTCGATGTTCGAAACATCCACAAACGACGTTTGGGTTTCAGCACACTGAGCAGTGCATTAAGGACATAAGCTTTCTACTGTTCGCATAATTGCTACTTTCAACTTTCAAACTATATTTTCTCTAGGAACATATCTAAAACAGTAGAACTAAAGCGCGAGCTACGACATAATTTGCAAAATCCTTTTGACTATGTTCAGGATAATTAAGTTCATCTTATGAACTCCCACTCAGATAGACATCCCTCTGGTCATCTAAGTGATCACATGATCTGAGTCAACTAGGCCGTGTCCGATCATCACGTGAGACGGACTAGTCATCATCGGTGAACATCTTCATGTTGATCGTATCTACTATACGACTCATGCTCGACCTTTCGGTCTCCGTGTTCCGAGGCCATGTCTGCACATGCTAGGCTCGTCAAGTTAACCCTAAGTGTTTTCGCTGTGTAAAACTGTCTTACACCCGTTGTATGTGAACGTAAGAATCCATCACACCCGATCATCACGTGGTGCTTAGAAGCGACGAACTGTAGCAACGGTGCACAGTTAGGGGAGAACACTTCTTGAAATTTTGTAAGGGATCATCTTATTTACTACCGTCGTTCTAAGCAAACAAGATGCATAAACATGATAAACATCACATGCAATCAAATAGAGTAGTGACATGATATGGCCAATATCATATAGCTCCTTTGATCTTCATCTTCGAGGCTCCATGATCATCTTGTCACCGGCATGACACCATGATCTCCATCATCATGATCTCCATCATCGTGTCTCCATGAAGTCGTCTCGCCAACTTATTACTTCTACTACTTTGGCTACCGGTTAGCAATAAAGTAAAGTAATTACATGGCGTTGTTCAATGACACGCAGGTCATACAATAAATTAAGACAACTCCTATGGCTCCTGCCGGTTGTCATACTCATCGACATGCAAGTCGTGATTCCTTTTACAAGAACATGATCAATCTCATACATCACATATCATTCATCACATTCTTCTTGGCCATATCACATCACATAGCATACCCTGCAAAAACAAGTTAGACGTCCTCTAATTGTTGTTGCATGTTTTACGTGGCTGCTATGGGTTTCTAGCAAGAACGTTTCTTACCTACGCAAAACCACAACGTGATATGCCAATTGCTATTTACCCTTCATAAGGACCCTTTTCATCAAATCCGTTCCGACTAAAGTGGGAGACACTGGCACCCGCTAGCCACCTTATGCACCAAGTGCATGTCAATCGGTGGAACCTGTCTCACGTAAGAGTACGTGTAAGGTCGGTCCGGGCCGCTTCATCCCACAATACCGTCGAAACAAGATTGGACTAGTAACGGTAAGCATATTGAACAAAATCAACGCCCACAACTACTTTGTGTTCTACTCGTGCAAAGAATCTACGCAATAGACCTAGCTCATGATGCCACTGTTGGGGAACGTAGCAGAAATTCAAAATTTTCCTACGTGTCACCAAGATCTATCTATGGAGAAAACAGCAACGAGGGGAAGGAGAGTGCATCTACATACCCTTGTAGATCGCTAAGCGGAAGCGTTCAAGTGAACGGGGTTGATGAAGTCGTACTCGTCGTGATTCAAATCACCGATGATCAAGTGCCGAACGGACGGCACCTCCGCGTTCAACACACGTACAGCCCGGTGACGTCTCCCACGCCTTGATCCAGCAAGGAGAGAGGGAGAGGTTGAGGAAGACTCCATCCAACAGCAGCACAACGGCGTGGTGGTGATGGAGGAGCGTGGCAATCCAGCAGGGCTTCGCCAAGCACCACGGGAGAGGAGGAGGAGGGAGAGAGGCAGGGCTGCACCAAGAGGAGAAGTTCTCATGTGTTATGGGCAGCCCCAGGCCTCTATTTATATAGGGGAGAAGGGGGCTGCGCCCCCTTTAGGGTTTCCCACCCCAAGGGGTGCGGCCAGCCCTAGATGGGACTTGGGGAGGCGGCCAAGAGGGGGAGAGAGGGGAGGCGCACACTAGGTGGGCCTTAAGGCCCATCTGGACTAGGGTTTGCCCCCTCCCACTCTCTCTTGCGCCTTGGACCCCTTGTGGGGGGCGCACCAGCCCACCTAGGGGCTGGTCCCCTCCCACACTTGGCCCACGCAGCCTTCTGGGGCAGGTGGCCCCACTTGGTGGACCCCCGGGACCCTCCCGGTGGTCCCGGTACAATACCGATATCGCCCGAAACTTTTCCGGTGACCAAAACAGGACTTCCCATATATAAATCTTTACCTCCGGACCATTCCGGAACTCCTCGTGACGTCCGGGATCTCATCCGGGACTCCGAACAACATTCGGTAACCACATACAAGCTTCCTTTATAACCCTAGCGTCATCGAACCTTAAGTGTGTAGACCCTACGGGTTCGGGAGACATGTAGACATGACCGAGACGTTCTCCGGTCAATAACCAACAGCGGGATCTGGATACCCATGATGGCTCCCACATGTTCCACGATGATCTCATCGGATGAACCACGATGTCAAGGACTTATTCAATCCCGTATTCAATTCCCTTTGTCTATCGGTATGTTACTTGCCCGAGATTCGATCGTCGGTATCCAATACCTTGTTCAATCTCGTTACCGGCAAGTCACTTTACTCGTTCCGTAACACATCATCCCGTGATCAACTCCTTGGTCACATTGCGCATATGATGATGTCCTACCGAGTGGGCCCAGAGATACCTCTCCGTTTACACGGAGTGACAAATCCCAGTCTCGATCCGCATAAAACAATAGATACTTTCGGAGATACCTGTAGTGCACCTTTATAGTCACCCAGTTACGTTGTGACGTTTGATACACCCAAAGCACTCCTACGGTATCCAGGAGTTACACGCTCTCATGGTCGAAGGAAGAGATACTTGACATTGGCAAAGCTCTAGCAAACGAACTACACGATCTTTGTGCTAGGCTTAGGATTGGGTCTTGTCCATCACATCATTCTCCTAATGATGTGATCCCGTTATCAATGACATCCAATGTCCATAGCCAGGAAACCATGACTATCTGTTGATCACAACGAGCTAGTCAACTAGAGGCTCACTAGGGACATATTGTGGTCTATGTATTCACACGTGTATTACGATTTCCGGATAATACAGTTATAGCATGAATAAAAGACTATTATCATGAACAAAGAAATATAATAATAACACTTTTATTATTGCCTCTAGGGCATATTTCCAACAGTCTTCACCTTCCTTTTGGGTATAACCCTTAGCCACGAGCCGAGCCTTGTACTTTTCAATAGTACATCAGGCCTAAGCTTCTTCTTGAATACCTATTTGCATCCTATAGGTTTGCACCCATAAGGACGATCAGTTATCTCCCAAGTTTCATTCGCCAAGATGGAGTCCATCTCGCTACGAACCGCTTCCTTCCAATAGTCAGCATCTTCAGATGCATAGGCCTCTGAAATAGAACTGTGAGTGTCATCTATGAGATACACAAGAAAATCATCACCAAAGGACTTTGCAGTCCTTTGTCTCTTGCTCCTAGTAGGAACTTCATTGTTCTCCTCCACGGGACTTTCAAAGTGTTCCATCAAAACTGCAGGTTCTGTAATTGTAACTGGTTCCTGATTCGATGAACTAGGCATCTCCTAATTAGATGAGGTAGCCATATCCTTCATGGGAAAGATATCTTCAAAGAAAGTCGCATCATTTGACTCCATGATCGTACCGACATGCATGTCAGGTACCTCAGATTTTATAACCAAGAATCTATAACCAATGCTATGAAAAGCATATCTCAGGAAAACACAATCCACGGTCTTTGTCCAAGCTTGCGCTTCTTTGGAATTGGCACATTGAATTTCGCCAAACAACCCTAGGTTCGTAGATAAGAGAGCTTTAACCTTTTCTTATCCCATTCCTCGAATGGAGTTATCTCTTTGTTCTTTGTGGGGACTCGGTTTAGGACATGACATGCTGTCAATATCGCCTCCCCCCACCATGCCTTGGAGAGACCCGATGTGTCTAACATGGCGTTAACCAAATTAGTTAGAGTACGGTTCTTTCTTTCGACCACCCCATTTGACTGAGGTGAGTAGGGAGGCGTTCTCTCATGGATTATACCATGTTCCGCACAAAAAGCATCAAATTCATTGGAAAAATACTCTCCACCACGGTCGGACCTAAGCCTCTTGATTTTTCGATCAAGTTGGTTTTCCACTTCACCTTTATAGATCTTGAAAAAGTTCAAAGCTTCATCATTAGATTTCGGAAGATACACACGGCAGTATCTAGTGGAGTTGTCAATTAACATCATGAAATATTTCTTTCCGCCTTTTGTCAAAACACCATTCATTTCACATAGATCTAAATGTATGAGCTCTAGTGGTGCAAGATTTCTCGTTTCCGTAGTCGTGTGAGACTTACGAGGTTTCTTAGCTTGCACACAAACTTGACACTTAGATCCCTTGACAGTGGTGAAACTAGGGATTAAGTTCAACTTCGCTAGTCACGACATGCAACCAAAGCTAACATGACAAAGACATGAATGCCACACATTTGATTCACTATTGTTGCAAACATGATTAACAACTTTATTGCAAACGTCTGATAAGGATAAACGAAATAGGCCTCTTGACTCATAACCTTTACCAACAAAGGTTCCATACTTGGATATTACAAATTTATTTGACTCAAAGACAAGCTTATAGCCATCTCTACATAGAAGAGATCTGCTAACAAGATTTTTATTGACGGAGGGGACATAATGCACGTTCTTCAGCCACACGATCTTCCCCAAAGTAAAATTCATATCGACCGTGCCAACACCATGAACAGAAGCACTTGAACCATTGCCCATCAGCACGGTTGAAGTCCCTACGGTCCGATAAGAAGAAAACATGGAAATATCACCGCATACATGCACATTAGCACCCGTGTCAATCAACCAATCATGAGAATGACATACTGAAAGAATAGTGGGAAATATACCATACCCAGCATCCTTCATGTCAATGTCTCCAATGACAACATTAGCAGTCTTGCGGCCTTTCGCAGAATGACGCTTGTCATAGCGATTAGGGCAACTAGGAGCCCAATGATCAGGATCCCCACACACATGACAAACACCTTTATTCTTGTCATTCTTCTTCTTGAAGTTCGTGTGTTGCACAACCTTGTTCTTCCCATCAAACTTTGCTTTACCATCAAACTTGCCCTTGTTCTTGAACTTGTGGGGCTGAAAGTTCTTCTTCTGTACCAGATTGGCACTAGATCCTCCCTCAATACCTCGAGCACGTGTGTCCTTTTCTCTTGCTTTTCTTCGACATCAAGAGTACCAATGAGATCCGGAACGGAAAACTCCTGTCTCTTATGCTTCAGTAAGGTAGCAAAGTTCCTCCACGAAGGAGGAAGCTTGGTGATGATACCTCCGGCAACAAACTTGTCCGGTAGCATACAGTTGAAGTGCTCAAGTTCTCTAGAAAATGATTGTATCTCATGAGCTTGCTCAACCACGGAGCGCTCTTCAGTCATCCTGTAATCATAGAATTGCTCCATGATGTATAGCTCAGTGCCGACATCCGAGACCCCAAACTTGGCCTCGAGTGCGTCCCACTTATCTTTTCCATTGTCAATTAATGCATAAGCATCAACTATGTTCTCACCAAGAACACTCAAGAGAGCAGCCTTAAACAGAGTATCCATTTTCTGAAAAGCTTGTTCCTGTTGGGCATCAAACTTCCCTTCAGGCTTTCCAAGCGTGGCATCATAGCAACTCATGGTTTGAAACCATAAGACTGCTCTCACACACCACCTCTTATAGTGGATACCCTCAAACATAGGAGGTCTCATGAAAGCAGCAAAACCACTTGGGGTAAATTGCCTATAATAAGGTTTTTGGATTGTTGGAAATATGAGCAATTTACCAAATGAATTTATTAACAGAAATAGTAGATAAAGCATGACTAATATAGTAGAGATAAAACAAGTCATGCGTTTTGACAGAGAGAAGGTAAATAACATCTACATATATGAACTGTAGCCTAGCATATCTAGAGCAGATAGTAGAGCTAGTTGCATATATGGAGTAGAACCTAACATATGTAGGGCAGAAACTAGAGCAAAGAACTGTGGTAGAACTTCTAACATAAAGGAAAAGAACACGTACGGGACAGCAACAGCAGAAGCACTGGACTTGGGGTCGACATCCTCTCCAGCCATGTCGTCGATGAGGTTGTCGACGTCGCCTACTGTCCCGACCTGCGGTGCACGCTGCAAGCCGGGATGGGGAAGATCGTAGCAACAGTGCAGTGCTCAGGAACCTTGTGGTGAGAGGAAGAGGTAGGCACAGGAGAAGGACGCAAACAGGCTGTGACGAGTGGTGAAGCAACAAAGGGAGACGAAGCGAACAGGCAGCACTCAAAGAGGTGCGCCATTCGTATTCAGTCTCCACTACAGCAAAATGTTTCAGCTCCCGTGTGACCGTTCGTATACCCGTCGTGCGTGGCAAAAATTTAGACATCGTCTCGGCTCATTCCCGCAACCCGCAACCCATGGCGTGTCGTGTCGTGACAAGGCGTGGCGTGGCGAGGCGGGCGGCGGAGGAGGAGCGCGCGTGGATGTCCCTCTTGTTCTCATGCTCATACATGTGGGGAAAGAGACTCCCTTATAAAGAGGTCCAACTCCCTCTAAACTAGCAATGTGGGACTAAACTTTAGTTCCACCTCTTGCCTTGCACGAATGGGCTGCGTGTGCCTCTAGGATTTATTAGGAACTTCTGAAACTGCTATTGGGCTAGGCCCAAAATAGACAAAATTCCAGCACAAAGAGCAATTCTAGAAGATCATACTTAAAAGATATAAGTGAAGCACATGAAGCATTCTATAAATCAATGAAGGGCTATCTCATACTATCATGGTTCTTAAAGGAAAAACAGAAAACACAAAGGACACAAATCATGTGAACAAAACAAAAACTGAGGTATACCGATAATTGTTGAAGAAGAAAGATGGGATGCCAACCGGGGCATCCCCAAGATTAGATGCTTGAGTATCCTTGAAATATTGACTTGGGGTGCCTTGGGCATCCCCAAGCTTGAGCTCTTGCCTCTCTTTATTCTTCTCATATTGGTAGCTCCTCGATCTTCGAACACTTCATCCACACTAAACTTTAACAAAAACTTTGTGAGATCCGTTAGTGTAATAAATAAAATCACTACCTTTAGGTAATGTTGCAAACTTATTCCAATTTCATATTAGAACTATATCTACTGTATTCCAACTTCACCATGGTTCATTCCCCCGATACTACCCATAGATTCATCAAAATAAGCGAACAACTCATAGAAAATAGAATCTGTCAAAAACAGGACAGTCTATAGTAATCTGGAAGTTTAGTAAACTTCTGTAACTCCACAAATTCTAAAAAAATATGAAAATTTAAACAATTTCTACAAAAGTAATGTGCAAAAAGTTTCAGACCCATTTGACTTTCCAGTAAAAAAATGTAAAATCACGTGCTACGGCCAAAGTTTCTGTTTTTGTACTGCACAAAGTATACAAGCAATCTAATCATCCTAAAACCAAGGCTTGTCACATTATTTTTATAATACAATGGATATATACAAGGGGATAATTATATTCAGAGAAGCTTCCATGAATTTTTTTACATTGTTTCCATGAGCATGAACACAAGTGTTCAAGGTCGACCCTCATTTCTCCAATGCATAACCTTCCAATCACTTATTGAAAAACTTTTTAGGTATGAGAGGCAAGTATTTTTTTGTATTTTCATTCTTTAAAAAAAGTATGTTTCACCCACAACTAAACAGAAACAAAAAAGGAAAAACAAAATATACTTAGTGAAGAAAGCAAACAAGCATACACAAGAATATCAACCCCACGCTATTGCTCCCCGGCAACGGCGCCAGAAAAGAGCTTGATAATCCCCAAGTGCAGGGAATCATCGTTGCAATTCCCAATGGTGGAAGTGATAAGTATGGAGTGTCGAACCCACAAGGAGCTAAAGGTAAGATCAATATTCTCTCAAGCCCTATCTGCCACTGATACGACTCTACGTACACCGAACGTTTGCTTCCAACTAGAAACGAGAAATAAAACTACGTTGTGGGTATGAAGAGGGTAACTTTGCATGGTATCGGAGAGATAAAATATAAAAGTAGGGGCTGTTATCATAAAGTTAGAATATATTACTAAATATTATAAATATCGAGTGTGGAATAACGATGGATCGGTGTGCGGAATTGTCTTAAGCAATTGTTAACAAGACCGGTGGTCGTCATTGCAATTTCATATGAGGGTGAGGCATAAGCTAACATACTTTCTCTTCTTAGATCATATGCACTTATGATTGGAACTCTAGCAAGCATCCGCAGCTACTAAAGATCATTAAGGTAAAACCCAACCATAGCATTAAAGCATCAAGTCCCCTTTATCCCATACGCAACAACCCCCTTACTCGAGTTTATGCTTCTGTCACTCAAGCAACCCACTATAAGCGAATCATGAACGTATACAATGGGAATCCCTCACGCTTGCGCGACAAGGAGGGCACAATAGGACAGCACAAAAATAAAATATACAACTCGTACCAATCTAGATCATCAATCAACCCAAAGACAAAGGATATCTACTCAAAACATCATAGGATGGCAACACATCATTGGATCATAATATGTGGCATAAAGCACCATGTTCAAGTAGGGATTACAACGGGGTGTGGGAGAGTGGACCGCGTAAAAGAGATGAGGATGGTGATGATGATGGTGATGTTGATGAAGATGATCACCGCGGCGATGATTCCCCTCCCGATGGCACTCCGGTGCCACCGAGAGAGAGGAGGAGAGGTTCTCCTCCTTGTGCTTCCTTCTCCATGGCCCCCCCTGGATGGGGAGTGGTTCCCCCTATGGTCCTTGGCCTTCATGGTGATGATGGCCCCTCTGGGATCCTCCCCCGTGCCCTCCGGTGATGATGGCCCCCTCCGGCAGGGTGCCACAGAGGGCCTAGATTGATTTCTCGTGGCTACAGAGGCTTGCGGCGGTGGAACTTCCGATCTAGGTTACTTTATGGAGGTTTGGGGATTTATAGGAGAGGTTGGCGTCGAGAACAAGTCAAGGGCCCCACGGGAAGTCCACGAAGCACAGGGGCGCGCCCAGGGGGGTGGGCGCCCCCACCCTCGTGGGGCCCATGGGGCTCCCCTCCGGTAGATTTTTGTTCCAGTATTTTTTATATTTTCCAGAAAAATTCTCCGTTGATTTTCACCGCATTCCGAGAACTTCTATTTCTGCACAAAAACAACACCATGGTAGTTTTGCTGAAAACAACGTCAGTCCGGTTAGTTGTAATCAAATCATACCAAAATCATATAAAACTATTGTAAACATGGCATGAATACTTGATAAATTATAGATGCGTTGGAGACGTATCAGTACCCAACAGTTTCTTTTGGGTATCCTATGAAGACGCACTTCTCCAATTTGGGTTTGAGCTTATCAGGCTGAAACTTTTTAAGAAACGACAGCTTAGGTTTCTTGCTAAACCATAGTTCATACGGTGTCGTCTCAACGGATTTTTAGACGGTGCCCTATTTAACGTGAATGCAGCTATCTCTAATGCATACCCCCAAAACGATAGTGGTAAATCGGTAAGAGACATCATAGATCGCACCACATCTAATAAAGTACGGTTACGATATTCTGACACACCATTATGCTGTGGTGTTCCAGGTGGCATGAGTTTGTGAAACTATTCCACATTGTTTTAATTGAAGGCCAAACTCGTAACTCGAATATTTGCTTCTACGATCAGATCGTAGAAACTTTATTTTCTTGTTACGATGATTATCCACTTCACTCTGAAATTCTTTGAACTTTTCAAATGTCTCAGACTTGTGTTTCATCAAGTAGATATACCCATATCTGCTCAAATCATCTGTGAAGGTCAGAAGACAATGATACCCGCCGTGAGCCTCAACACTCATTGGACCGCATACATCGGTATGTGTTATTTCCAATAAGTCAGTGGTTCACTCCATTGTTCCGGAGAACGGAGTCTTAGTCATCTTGCCCATGAGGCATGGTTTGCAAGCATCAAATGATTCATAATCAAGTGATTCCAAAAGTCCATCCTCATGGAGTTTCTTCATGCGCTTTACAACAATATGACCTAAATGGCAATGCCACTAGTATGTTGCACTATCATTATCAACTTTGCATCTTTTGGCATCAATATGTGTATCACTACAATCGAGATTCAATAAACCATTCACCTTGGGTGTACGACAATAGAAGGTTTTATTCATGTAAACAGAATAATAATTATTCTTTAAATGAATAACAATATTGCAATAAAATGATCCAATAATATTATACTCAACGCAAACACCAAATAACATTTATTTTAGGTTCAACACTAATCCCGAAGGTAAAGGGAGTGTGCGATGGTGATCTTATCAACCTTTGGAATCATTTCCAACACACATCGTCACCTCGTCCTCAACTAGTCTTTGTTCATTTTATAACTCATGTTTCGAGTTACTAATCATAGCAACTGAACAAGTATCAAATACCCAGGGGCTACTATGAACACTAGTAAAGTACACATCAATAACATGTATATCATATCTACTTTTGTTCACTTTGCCATCCTTCTTATCTGCCAAGTATTTGGGGCAGTTCCGCTTCCAGTGACCATTTCCTTTGCAGTAGAAGCACTCAGTTTCAGGCTTAGGTCTAGCTTTGGGCTTCTTCATGGGAGTGGCAACTTGCTTGCCATTCTTCTTGAAGTTCCCTTTATTTCCATTGCCCTTTTACTTGAAACTAGTGGTCTTGTCAACCATCAACACTTGATGCTTTTCTTGATTTCTACCTTCGCCGATTTCAGCATCGCGAAGAGCTCGGGGAATCGTTTTCATCATCCCTTGCATATTATAGTTCATCACGAAGTTCCAGTAACTTGGTGATAGTGACTAGAGAACTCTGTCAATCACTATCTTATCTGGAAGATTAACTCCCACTTGATTCAAGCGATTGTAGTACTCAGACATTCTTAGCACATGCTCACTGGTTGAGCTATTCTCCTCCATCTTGTAGGCAAAGTGCTTGTCAGAGGTCTCATACCTGTCGACTCGGGCATGAGTCTGAAATACCAATTTCAGCGCTTGGAACATCTCATATGCTCCGTGAAATTTCAAAACATTTTCGAAGTCCCGGTTCTAAGCCGTAAATCATGGAGCACTAAACTATCAAGTAGTCATCATACCGAGCTTTGTCAAATGTTCATGACGTCTGTGTGTGCTCCTGCAATAGTTCTGTCACCTAGCGGTGCATCAAGGACATAATTCTTCTATGCAGCAATGAGGTTAATCCTTAGATCATGGACCTAGTCCGCATCATTGCTACTATTCTTTCAACTTAGCTTTCTCTAGGAACATATCAAAAAATAAAATAGGGGAGCTATACGCAAGCTATTGATCTACAACATAGATATGAAAATACTATCAGGACTAAGTTCATGATAAATTAAAGTTCAATTAATCATATTACTTAAGAACTCCCACTTAAATAGACATCTCTCTAGTCATCTAAGTGATCACGTGATCCATATCAACTAAACCATGTCCGATCATCACGTGAGATGGAGTAGTTTTCAATGGTGAACATCACTATGTTGATCATATCTACTATATGATTCACGCTCGACCTTTCGGTCTCAGTGTTCTGAGGCCATATCTGCATATGCTAGGCTCGTCAAGTTTAACCTAAGTATTCTGCATGTGCAAAATTGGCTTGCACCCGTTGTATGTGAACGTAGAGCTTATCACACCCGATCATCACGTGGTGTCTCGGCACGACGAACTGTAGCAATGGTGCATACTCAGGGAGAGCACTTATACCTTGAAATTTTAGTGAGAGATCATCTTATAATGCTACCGCTGTACTAAGCAAAATAAGATGCATAAAGGATAAACATCACATGCAATCAAATAAGTGATATGAGATGGCCATCATCATCTTGTGCCTTTGATCTCCATCTCCAAAGCACCTCATGATCACCATCGTCACCGGCTTGACACCTTGATCTCCATCGAAGCATCGTTGTCGTCTCGCCAACTATTGCTTCTACGACTATCGTTACCGCTTAGTGATAAAGTAAAACAATTGCATGGCGATTTCATTTCATACAATAAAGCGACAACCATATGGCTCCTGCCTATTGCCGATAAATGTTACAAAACATGACCATCTCATACAACAATTTATATATCATCACGTCTTGACCATATCACATCACAGCAAGCCCTGCAAAAAACAAGTTAGACGTCCTCTACTTTGCTGTTGCAAGTTTTATGTGGCTGCTACGGGCTTCTAGCAAGAACCATTCTTAACTACCCATCAAAACCACAACGATTTTTCATCAAGTGTGCTGTTTTAACCTTCAACAAGGACCGGGCTAGTCAAATCGGTTCAACTAAAGCTGGAGAAACAGACACCCACTAGCCACCTGTGTGCGAAGCACGTCGGTAGAACCAGTCTCATGAACGCGGTCATGTAATGTTGGTTTGGGCCGCTTCATCCAACAATACCGTGGAATCAAATTAAGACATCCTGGTAAGCAGTATGACTATTATCACCCACAACTCATTGTGTTCTACTCGCGCATTTAACATCTATGCATAGACCTGGCTCAGATGCCACTGTTGGGGAACGTAGTAGTTCAAAAAATTTTCCTATGATCACGCAAGTTCTATCTAGGAGAAGCATAGCAACGAACGGGGAGAGTGTGTCTACGTACCCTCGTAGACCGAAAGTGGAAGCGTTTAGTAACGCGGTTGATGTAGTCAAACTTCTTTGCGATCCAACCGATCCAAGTACCAAACGTACGACACCTCCGCGATCAGCACACTTTCAGCTCATGACGTCCCTTGAACTCTTGATCCAGTTGAGGCCGAGGGAGAGTTCCGTCAGCATGATGGCATGGCGATGGTGATGATGAAGTTACCGGCACAGGGCTTCGCCTAAGCACTACGACGATATGACCGAGGTGTGTAACTGTGGAGGGGGGCACCGCACACGGCTAAAAGATCAACTTGTGTGTTCTAGGGTGCCCCTTCCCCCGTATATAAAGGAGGGAGAGGGAGAGGCATCCGGCCCTAGGGGGCGCGCCAAGGTGTGGAGTCCTACTAGGACTCCCTAGTCCTAGTAGGATTCCACCTCCCACACGGAGTAGGAAAGGGGGAAGGGAGAAGGAGAAGGAAAGGGGGGGGGGGCTTCTCCTAGTCCTAATCGGCCTCCCGCCCAAGGGGTGGGGGGGGGGCGCACCAGCCCCTTGTGGGTGGTGTGCTTCCCTCTTATGGCCCATAAGGCCCATAACTTCTCAAAGGGGGTTCCGGTAACCTCCCGGTACTCCGGAAAATACCCAAACTTCTCTGGAACCATCCCGATGTCCGAATATAGCCTTCCAATATATCAATGTTTATGTCTCGACCATTTCAAGACTCCTCGTCATGTCCGTAATCTCATCCGGGACTCTGAACAAACTTAGGTTCATCAAATCACATAACTCATAATACAAATCATCACCGAACGTTAAGCGTGCGGACCCTATGGGTTCGAGAACTATGCAGACATGACCGAGACACATCTCCGGTCAATAACCAATAGCGGGAACCTGGATGCTCATATTGGCTCCTACATATTCTATGAAGATCTTTATCGGTCAAACCGCATAACAACATACGTTATTCCCTTTGTCACCGGTATGTTACTTGCCCGAGATTTGATCGTCGGTATCATCATACCTAGTTCAATCTCATTACCGGAAAGTCTCTTTACTTGTTCTGTAATATTTCACCCCGCAACTAACTCATTAGTCACATTGCTTGCAAGGCTTATGGTGATGAGCATTACCGAGAGGGCCCAGAGATACCTCTCTGAAACACGGAGTGACAAATCCTAATCTCGATCTATGCCAACCCAACAAATACCTTCGGAGACACCTATAGAGCATATTTATAATCACCTAGTTACGTTGTGACGTTTGATAATCTCATTGTTAGAGGAACATGTATAAGTCATGAAGAAAGCAATAGCAATAAAACTAAACGATCATTATGCTAAGCTAACGGATGGGTATTTTCCATCACATCAATCTCTAATGATGTGATCCCGTTCATCAAATGACAACACATGTCTATGGCTAGGAAACTTAACCATCTTTGATTAATGAGCTAGTTAAGTAGAGGCATACTAGGAACACTCTATTTGTTTATGTATCGACACATGTACTAAGTTTCCGGATAATACAATTCTAGCATGAATAATAAACATTTATCATGATATAAGGAAATATAAATAACAACTTTATTATTGCCTCTAGGGCATCTTTCCTTCAGGTGGAACAAGTGCTTGAAGACCCTCTTCCACGCCAAGAGCGACATCAAGAGGAATGAGCATTTGAGGACCTTCCTCCGCGGTAAGAGTGACATCAAAACCGCCACTATGATGAAAAACTCTGCTACGACAAGCGTTCACCATGCCCAAGTTATCTGAAAGCAATGATCCCGAAGAATATCTCTCATGGGCATTGAAAGTGGACAAGATATTCCATCTTCACAACTACGACGAGGAAAAGAAGATCGCCATGGCCTCCCTCGAGTTTCAAGACTACGTCCTCATTTGGTGGGAGCAAGTGATTGAGCGACGACAAGCAACAGGCGAACCACCCATCACAACTTGGTGCGAATGAAGGATGTCATGAGAGCTCGCTTCATGCCTACACACTACACCCGCGATCTTTTCAAGAAGTTGCAACTCCTCAAGCAAGGCACGAAGAGGGTGGAACAATACTACCAAGAAATGGAGATTGCCATGATAAGAGCCAATGTCAAGGAAGACGACGAGCAAACTATGGCACGATTCTTGAACGGCCTCAATCACCCCATCAAGCGAATTGCTGACTTCCAACCCTACTCCAACCTTCTCGAGCTAGTTCATCAAGCGACCAAGGCCGAGTGATAAGTACAAGATGACTTCAAATATGCCAAGTACTCTTCCAAGACATACGGATCCTACACTCAAGCTCCCATGACTTCGGCACCTCCTACCTCAACTAGAGCATCACCAAGTACCGGTGACAATTCAAGTTCCAAGCAAGTTACGTCTTCCTAGACTCGTCCTCCAACAAGCAACTACAAATCCAAAACTCCCTTATCTTCGACGCAACCAAATGACCCCGTCAAGACAATTTCTCTCAAGTGCTTCACATGTGGTGGCCGAGGACACAAGTCCTTCCAATGCACCAACAAGTGAACCATGATTGTCAACGATGATGGCACAGACGACTCCATGAGTGAAGAAGAAATGAAAGCCCTTGAGCACGTGTCCATGCACCGGCATGTAAATGAAGATGAAGATGATCAAGTCTTTTGTGAAAATGATTCAAGTCCCTCTCTCGTGGTCTCCAAGGTCTCTATGCTACAACACCACAAAGAAGAAGACCAACATTGCCACATCTTCCACGCCAAGGCCGGCATCAACGGGCGTTCCGTGAAGGTCATCATCGACGGAGGAAGTTGCAGCAATTTGGCAAGCAAAGAGCTATGTTCCAAGCTACAATTTGTCAAGAAGAAGCATCCTCGGCCCTACAAGGTCCAATGGCTTAGCGACTCCGACACTATTCAAGTGGAGCACAGGGTGCAAGTTTCCTTCAAGATCAGCGCCTACGAGGACACCTTGGAGTGTGACGTGGTTCCAATGTCTGTGTGCCATCTTCTCTTGGGAAGACCTTGGCAATTCGACCACGGCGTCATCCACAACGGAAGAAGAAACCACTATAGCTTCAAGATGAAAGGAAAGGAGTACGTGCTACGACCTATGTCACTAAGTCAAGTGATCGCCGGCAAGCAAGCATCCACCCATCGTGGAGAGGCTAGTGAGAGAGTGAACCACCACAAAGAGAGATAGAGCCATAGGCCAAAAATGAGTGACTCTTCATTGAGAGAGAAAAACTTAGTCCTCCTAGCCACCAAAAGAGAGATGAGAGAAGTGTGTGAGAACCCGTCGAGTGTCATACACTACGTCCTAGTGTGGAAATATGAGGTGGCAAGGACTAACCCTTCTAACCCTCTTCCTCTAGTGTTCTGTAACTTGTTGCAGGAATTCACGGATGTCTTCCCCGATGAGCTACCTTCCGGTCTCCCTCCTCTACGTGGAATTGAACACCGGATCGACCTCATCCCCGGTGCACCTCTTTTGAACAAGGCTCCATACCGCGTCAACCCCGAGGAAACTAAGGAGATCCAACAACAAGTTGAAAAACTCATCGACAACGGACATGTACGTGATAGCTTAAGCCCTTGTGCCAAAAAGAGATGGTAGTTTTTGCACGCGTTCCGATTGTAGACCCATCAATGCTATCACCGTTTGTTATAGGCATCCCATTCCACGACTTGATGGTATGTTAGATGAGCTTAGTGGAGCCACCATTTTCTCAAAAATTGATCTTAAAAGTGGTTATTACCAAATCCGCATTCAAGAAGGCGATGAATGGAAAACCGCTTTTAAAACTAAATTTGGCTTTTACGAGTGGTTAGTTATGCCTATGGGTTTATCAGAAGCTATCGGCCCTTTCATGCGTGTTATGCATTTTGTGCTTCACCTATACATTGGCGTGTTTGTTGTGGTCTATTTTGACGACATACTTGTGTTTAGCAAATCCCTCAAAGACCATGTAAATCATCTTAGGGCCGTTTTGCAAACTCTTCAAAAAGAACGTCTTTATGCCAATATGGAAAAATGCACTTTTGGTGTTGACAAGCTTGTTTTCTTGGGTTTTGTTGTTTCTTCCAAGGGTCTTCATGTTGACGAGTCCAAAATTGAAGCAATTAAAACTTGGCGTCTGGATGCCTTTTCTAGTACTCTGCTGGAGGGGGGGGGGGTCGATCATGGAGGGCTTCTACATCAAACTTTCCGCCCTTTCGATGATGTGTGAGTAGTTCACAACAGATACTGGTCCATAGCTAGTAGCTAGATGACTTCTTCTCTCTCTTTGATCTTTAATACAATGTTCTCCATGATCTTCATGGAGATCGATTCGATGTAATCTTCTTTTGCGGTGTGTTTGTTGGGATCCGATAAATTTTATGATCAGATTATTCACTGAAAGTAATTAGTCTTTTCCAAACTTTATTATGCATGATTATTATAGCCTTGTAGTTCTCTCTAATCTATTTGTTTGGTTTGGCCAACTAGATTGATTTATCTTCTGTGGGAGATGTGTTTTGTAATGGGTTCAATCTTGCGGTGTCCTCACCCAGTGACAGTAGGGGTAGCGAGGCACATAGTTGTATTGTTGTCATGAAGGGGAAAACGAGGGTTTTGACCATATTGCTTGGTTTATTCTATCTACTTCATGTCATCTTGCTTAAAGCATTACTTTGTTTGCCATGAACTTAATACCATGGATGCATGCAGGAGTCAGTCGATATGGGAGTAATAGTAGTAGATGCAGGCAGGAGTCGGTCTACTTGTCACGGACGTGATGCCTATATACATGATCATTGCCATGAATAACGTCATAACTATGCATTTTTCTATCAATTGCCCAATAGTAATTTGTCTACCCATCATATGCTATGTTTCGAGAGAGAAGCCTCTAGTGAAAACTATGCCCCCCTGGTCTACTTCTATCATATTACTAAAACCAAAAATACCTTGCTGCAATTTTACTTATTTTATTTTACTTTTCAATTTATATATCTATCACTATTAGATTTTACCCTTGCAAGTAATGAGTTCAAGGGGATAGACAACCCTCTTACCCGTGTGGTGCAAGTATTTGCTCTTGTGTGTGTAGGTGTTGCTTATTAGACATTTGCGTGATTCTTCTATTGGTTCGATAACCTTGATTCTCACTTAGGAAAATATTGACCGCTACTATATTGATTCACCCTTCTCTCTTCGAAGAAAATCCCAACGCTGCTCACAAGTAGTAGTCCTCTCCATCAAGGACTCCTCCCTCGCTCTCCCTACCAAAACCGACGCCAGGGTAACAATCTCCTTTACCATCTCTGCCGCCTATTATATTCTCGTCCCTCCTATGGTAGAAGATGAGGCCGGTGTCCATTCGTGCGTGCATGCTCCAGTTATTCTTGTATCACATAACTGAGAGTAAAAGTTTGCGATCAAAGGAAAGTTTGCATAAATTGATGAAATTGGTCAATCGGAAAAGCCCAAACAAACAGGGTCTATATCTCGTTATGCTACCTGTGGAGTCTGGGGAACCTCTTCCGTTGTTGAAAATAAAATAATAATTAGTTACACATCTATAGAAAAACCGTGCAATTTTTGTTATTGTTGTATGCGTCATTTAGACTGATCAACTTCAAGTTTTTCTTCGCTCTCACTCAAAAAAAAACAACTCAAAAAAAGCTTAGGGTTCCTCTGCCTCCCACCGCTGCCGCCAGTCCGTCTCGTCTCCGGTGGCCTTTGAGCCACGGCGGCTCGATGGATCCCAGCCCTTGCCGTCGGGAGGGCTCTGTTTTAGTTATTCCTTCGTGTTTTGTTAGGGTTTGTGTCCTACTTAAGAAGACAAGACGGTGACGGCTCCCTAAAGATGAAATAATGTTCTCCCCGCCTAGCCCTCGTCCAGGTGGTATGTCTAGTACCGTCGGTGGTCGTGTGGAGGTTTGTCTTCGAGGGACCTGTCCTTGGTGGATTTGTCCGGATCTAATCGTAGTTCGTCTATATTTATGTTTTTTCAGGTTGAATCCTTCCGATCTACGCTACTCTTCATCAGCGATGGTTGCTGTTCTGCTGCGCTGGTCATGTTCGGCCTTAGCACAACAAATTCCCGACTGTCTACTACAACAAGTTTTGCCCGGCTCCGGCGAGAGAGGGGCGATGATGGTGACGCGCCTTCGACTCGTTTTAATGCTTGTAGTCGTCGCTAGGTGGTCTACAGATCTGGATGTAATTTTTATTATTTCTGGTGTTCGTTGTAGTGCCATGATTGAAGAATAGATCAGAAATTTCTTTAAAAAAAGAAAACAAAACAACTCCACGGTTTTCAAGAAAAAAAGACGGATCAACTCCACTGTCAGCCGTGTTTAGAAGATCCACTCCACTTTCAGCCCTGTTTACATGATCGACTCCGCTTTTAGCCCTTAAAATAAACATAGGAAGTGTATAAGAAAGAAAGAGTGTATTCGCAAAAAAAAAGAGAGGTTTAAAACGCAAAAGCTAGACGCTGCAAGGGCGGGCCACCGCAACCGCCCGATCCCGCGACAGATACAGCGTCATTCCGTTCCGGTGCCGGCGAGGCGACGACAGAGCGACAGAGCTGTCATTCCTCTTCCGGATGGCGTCGACGGCCGGGGTGGTCCTCTCCATCAAGGACTCCTTCCTCGCCCTCCCCACCAAGACCGGCGACAGGGTAATAATCGCCTTTCCCATCTCCGCTGCCTCTTATAATCTCGATCACCCATCCTATGCTAGAAGATGAGGCTGGAGTCCATTCGTCCGTGCCTGCTCCAGTTATTCTTGGATCACACAACTGAGAGTAAAATGTTACGATCAAAAGAAGGTTTGCATAAATTGCTGAAATTGGTCGATCGGTAGGAAAAGCCTGTTTCAGGGTGAGTCTTCAGGGGTTTGTGTGATTCTGTGTGCATGATCATATTGTTTCTTCTCTCAGTTTGTATTCTTCACTGCCCTGGAAAGCTGCAAGCTCTAGAATCTAGATCAAGATAATGCATGATGATGATGTTTGCAATTTGGTCATGTTGTAGAGAAGAAGTCATATATATTTCTGGTAAGTCGTCCAATGCAGTTGTGATGTACAAATGACTCCTAATTTGTGTATCTTCTTAGGCTCTCGAAGAGGTTGAGAAAGACATCTCCTCGTTGCGGCAAGTGCTCTCTGGTGATGGAGAAGCAGGAGCAAATCAAGAGCAAGTCCTGCAAATAGCACTTGAAATTTGCAAGGAGGGCGTGCTTTCCCTCTTTGTTCAGAATCTACCTTCCTTGGGTTGGGGAGTATGTCGCTTATCAACTAAATGTGTTTATCTCTTTTTTTTAATCTATTACTGCTTCCGTCCCATATTAATTGACGCTCAAACGGATGTATCTAGATGGGGTGGAGCGAGTATTACTCAGGTACTGAACTCGCTAGCTCTGAATTGCAGGTAAGAAAAGATTTGGTTATTTGCTGGTGCATTTTGCTTGGGCAGAAAGTTGATGAGAATTATTGCTGTGTGAAGTATATTGCAGATCACGTGGAGCTTTTAGATTTCCTAGTTGTTTGGCAAGTCATCTACTTCTCCAGTTAATTCCAGTTGGAACAGTGAAAATGAATGCAGAGATAGTTTACAAGATATCCTCTGTTTGCATGTATATCAAATTGCTTTTCCTTAAAATTATTTAATTTACCTGATTTTCCGTATCATTAATATGGACTTCTGTAATTGGCACTTACCAAAGGGTCTTGCACTTGAAGCCTTGCAGTCCATGATTTAAATCTTCTGCGACAGCTTTCTAATAATAGTTGCTGTTCCTTGGTATACCGTATCTTTGTAAGCCTGATTGGTAAACTCTTGCAACAGTTACAAGAAGTCGGACCTTGCACTGAACTGTGGGATTATGGTGAGAGAATGCATAAAACATCCAACCCTTGCAAAGTAAGGCTTCAAACTTTTCATCTACTTGGGACATTATTTTGTTTGGGACTACTATAATATATGCACCTAACTTTTCTTGGTAAATCTGTGCTGAGCTAAATGTAGCACAAGATGTACGCGTACAAAATAATATAACATGAAGAACAAGTTGATGCGTTTTAATTTTCCCATGCTAGGAATCTTTGGCTATGCACGAATATGTGAAAAGAATTGATTGCCTTCAATAGCATTTACTATGAAAACAAGGTTGAACAACCATAAAGCTGTTTGCCTTAGATGCATTATTGCACCTTTCTTCTGAAATAAAATGTAAAATACTTTAAATTTACCGATTCAAATTTAATATCTACCAGACATGTCCTTCTTTCTTCACCACAATTATTGTGCTGTTATCCACTTAGCCTTTGAAATAGCTTTGTCCCTCACATTCACCTTACCACAAAAGTATCGTCGGTGAATCATTTTGTTACCGAAATAGGCTTTCGCCCCGCTATATTAATATAGCAACCACCCGATACATCCAGAAGTTCGACGCTGGGGCAAACATCACAATCATGCCCAAAAGAAAAACAAGAGAAAATCAAGAGAAAGAAATGCCGGCAGCACCGGATGAACGAAAGCTGAGGCATCCCGCAACCGCTGCGCCCACCGGAAACATCCACCACGCTCCAATGCCATCGAGTCGCCGTGAACCAAGCAACACCCTCAAGAAGGACTGCGACGACGACGCCGCTGCTGCCCGGACGAATCCTAGGATTTCTCCCGGTACACGGAGGGAAGCGGGCGAGAGGTACTCCCGACGCCCTTCAAGAAGGTTGATGGCGCCCACAGGCGTCACCGCGCCGGTGCCGGGCGGACCCGAGAGGGATTTTGCCCTGCCCTTCATACCCACAACCCAGGACCAACCGGCGGCTCCACCATGCCAACCGCCCACCAACCTGCGCCACCACAGTCACGAGGACACCACCGTCGTCTCTCCACCGCAGACGCTGCGAGGCCGGCCGAACCAAGCGAGACCACCGCCGATAGGGACCGGGAGCACCACAGCCATGTGGGAGGGGACAACCTCCACTGGCACAAGCCGTAGCAGACCGGACGCAGGCGCGGGAGCACGCTGGACCCCCTGCCCAGCCGGGCCCAGATCGGGCCAGTTAAGCTCCTGCCGCTGCGCTGCAGCCGACGCAGCGCAGAGCCGCCGATCCCAACGACCGCATCCCGTCAGCCCAGCCGGAGGAGACCTGTCGGAGGCCAGACCAACCCACCCTGACCCAGATCGGGCCCAAAAGGGCCCGGATCTGGGATGAGGTGGTTATTAACCATAAGCACAACATATTCTGAAATATAAAATAGTTTGATAACTAGTTAATTCAATTTTGCATATATATGATTTTGTAGCGCCCTTTCAGATATATATTGGAATCCAATAGCTTTGAGCTGTTTTTCGAGTATGTTGAGCTGCCGAACTTCGACATTGCCTCTGATGCTCTATACACCTTCAAGGTAAATCCATATTTTCAGATTTATCTTTATGTAAATTTACTCTTTATCAAATATTGAATGGTCGTTCTTGACAAGATGTTTGCAGGATTTGCTTACCAAACATGAAAGTGTTGTGTCCGTGTACTTGAGCTCCCACTACGAGCAGGTCACTCTCTTTTTCTGAAAAAAATCTGCATTCATGCAATCAAAATGAAATAACATTTCTTATTTTTGAGTTCATATTTTTGTATGCCATCATTGTCGGATTATTACCTCTCTGACTCTGCCTTCTGATTTTCTGATACACTTACAGATTTGCACTTTCATTGTTGCTTGCCCTAATGCCTACATAAATACTTGACTCCGCCAACCAGATCACTAACAGTCTAACATAACATAGTGGATAGTTCCATTCCTGTTGTCACTAACACTGTAAAATATTTTGTTCAGTTCTTTGAACGCTACACAAGGATCTTAACATCAGCTAATTATGTAACAAGGCGTCAGTCGGTGAAGGTCAGACTTGATGCTCTAGCTAATCATCTCATTCACATGGAAAAGAAACTGATATTGGTGTCTGTATTTTCAGTTCCTTTCAGAATTTCTATTGGAGCCTTCAAACTCTAAAATAATGAAGCGATACATTCAGGAAGTTCGTTTCCTAAATATTATGATTGGTCTACTGAAGGTATCAGTTATAGTATACATTTTACTGTTCATCTGGGAATTACGTGACAATGAGATAGCCTATTTTGGTTATTCATTACTCTGTTTCTTGTTAAGTTCGTATTTAAAAGCCTCACTAATATGATTTTTCTATGGATATTATGGAAATTAATAGATTGTTTTTTAAGGTCAAATTAATAGATTGTAATATTATTTAGATTCCATTTCAGTAGTTGTTATTCCACCTTGAACTTAAGACGTAAAAGGTAGTCAGCGGTTTTTTAATGAGGAACTGGCAGTGATCTGCCTATATTTAAAATAAAAAGAGTTTTACAGAGTTAGCATTACAAAGCGAAAGGCCAATGGCCGCCCACAACGCACCCTGGTCCCTGAAGTATAAGTAAACATACACTAATCAGACCTAGGGGTGGTTCATTCTCACAGTCAGATAGCCAATGAACAGAGGTAGTGGGCTGGAGAAGGCGAAGGTTCTGCTTGATCAGGTGAAGAACTCCAGGACCTAGTAGTGTAGAATGCTCGAAAATGCGCATAAATGACTTCTAACCTGTAGAAAACTATACATTTTGAGCGTAAAACAGTAAGGGAGGCATATGTACAAGCTTTTTTGGTAGCTACGTACTAGGTTAGACTACATAGAGTAACTGCTTGACTAAGTGTTTATAGGCTGCTAAGTGAAGGTCCATCATTGTGAAAACTCAAGCATTATATTACTCTTTTAAACTGGGCCTGTCTTCTATATGAGTGTGCAAGAGCTCCCAGCCCTCTTGACGAGGTTCTGTCAAAAGAAAAAAAAAATACTGTCTTGAACATTCTTATCTCTTAGCCAAATGTTCCAGCAGTTGTCTGGAAGTTCAGACGTGAATATACATTTGAAAGGCTTCATTTATGAGAAATAAAAGCTTGCAAACTTTCTTAACATTGATTTTTTGCATGAAAGATTCTCCATTTCTGCACAAATATTATTAAATATTATGTATGTACAGATCCTATCTATTTGTAGGAGTGTTACTACTAACCGGCATCCTTTGTAGGATTCAAGCAAAAATATCAAAATATGTGCCTTCCACGTTTTTAAGGTACCATCTTCAAGTGCACGTACACTGTATTTCCCCGTCAAACAAATTCCTTGTAACAATTTTTGTTGGTCCATTTCCCTGTGTGGAATTAGGTGTTCGTTGCCAATCCAAACAAGCCTCCTGGTATTATTGAAGCTTTACGAGACAATCGCAAAGAATTGTTGAAACTACTCCACGATCTTCCTGCAAGTAAAGGTAGTGCTGTGAAGTTTCCATCTTAGAGCCCATTACAGACCAGCTTAAAATTGCAAAAGAAGGATGGAGTAGTCAGGAAACCCGCTTCTGGTTGTTCTGAGTTTAGACTTGAAGCCATGATGTCAACCACCACAAAAACCCGCATATGTAATTTTTTTTGTTCCATCTTACAGGTGAAGATGAACTTGACGAGGAGAGAGACCTGATCATTCAGCGAATCGAGAAGTTGTAATGCTGATCACCTATCAGAAGTTCTGACTTGTTTGGCATATCAGAAGTTCAGAACAAACCTATCAAAAGTTCAGAACCAACACCCTTAAGCCTCCAAGAGCTGCGTCAATTTGGAGGACATTGCAGTTCGGCGAAGGATGGTATAATAAAGTCACAATAAATATATCCGCTATTCGTTCTCGAGTGAGCTTTTTTATGTGATTTTTTAGACAAAGCTTTTTTTATATGATGTGTAGCATCAAAGAACTCGAGCCAAGAATATTATTGCTGGTACAATCCGGCCCAGTTTCTGTGACTTTCCCTCCTGGTGATCCCCCAAGTGATAATCCATCAACAAGAAGAAAATCTGAAGTTACAGCAGAACGGAGAGCCTAGCTCAAAATCGGTAAATAAAAAACAGTACACTGGTAACAGAGAATGGCTTTGGAGATGCGTAATTCAGCTAGCTCCGTTCTTGGCGCGCACCCTGGCGATTCAGTTGATCATCCCTCTACTTGGATGAGGCTAAGGCCTTGCGGACCCTGGAGCTCACCCTGATCTTCCCCTTTGTCTGCTGCGCCTTGTTGTCCCCAGCCTTCGCGTCCGCTGCCGGCCTTCCAGCCATGACCGCCGGCGGTGGCACCGGAACCGGGATCCCCCCTGCCGCCTTCTCGGGAACCTTGCTCGTGGTTGCCGCGACGGTAGAAGTGCTCCCGAGGACCTGCCCAGGCTTGCCACCTCCCTTGGCAGCAGCCGGTTTCTGGGGCGCCGCTGGCACGATCGCCGGTGCCGCCTTAGGTGCGGGAGCTTTGCCTACTGGAGACGGCGCCGGTGCACGTGCCGGCAATACAACCGGTGGCGGTGCAGCACCGTGCGTCGCGGCAGGCGCTCCCCCCGGTACGCCGGTAGCGGCAGCTCCGCCGTCGTGGGGTTGGCCCGTGAGGCGGCGAAGAGGCCCGAAGACCGGCCGGGCGTGGAAGGCTCTCTGAAGCCTGCTACAGATGGTAGTCGGCGACTTGCCGTCGGCGGCCGGCTCCTTGTTGTTCATCTGCATCACTGCTGTACGAAGGACAAACTTCGGATGCAGCGAAGTGGAGAAAGAACTGTGCTTCATATATAGGCAAATGACATATACTCAGCTTCCTGGTGAAGTGAGAGAGATGGGGACGCATTTCCCTACATCTTCGCTTTCCGTCAGATGAGATGCTCCGCACACGAACTCAAATGATGAGCCGACGAGAGACGGGTATCATATTCCTCGGGAATACTAGTAGATGGAAAGGCGCGCTTTGCCGCGCAGATGAACGGTCCTTAATAGTGTTGCGGATATAGACCACTAAATTTGGCTAGCTTTTGGCTCGTTTTGTATGGACTTAATTGTGATAAATTTGCACTATATGATCAACGTACATGAGCTTGAGGGTTAAGGAGTGTGATTGTTCAATAGGATATTTGAGGGGCCGTCCATCGCTGTCTAAGATCACGTCCTATGCATCCGTGGACGTTTAAGTGGTCGAATTTGCCAGGTTCGGCTATAGATGCTCTAAAGCAGATTGAGTAGGAACACAACGAAAAAAAAGGTGCAAAAAGATGAGACTGGGTTACGACTAGCAGAATTGGCTGCTAGTGGGACTAAAACGCTGCACCTACGAGACACCCACTTACATGTGAGGCCACCAAAGTTGCCCAAAGCCTTGGGCCACCACATGCCAACATTTTGTGGGAGCTTAACTCATGACTATCTAGCATGTCATCGAATATCCTTTTCTTTCTTTTTCAAATGGACACAAAATATTTGCCTCGTATATTAATTAGCCCAAATGATAAGTGCCACATGTGTGGCACAAAGCAATATGATTCAAACATCATCATTACTATCCATTTTACCACATTAACAAATGACATCAGCGAAATCTTTTTGGTTTTTCAGACTTACAGATATTTTATCTCTTAAATAAAAAATCCGATTAAAATAAATTTTCAACATTAAATCCGTCTAGACGAGATCTCCAAAACTAAATACAATATTAACATGTTTCGATGACTTTTTCTTGGGCCAAAAGTTGCCATGATTTTACACTGAAGTTGCCATAGTGTTTACACTAAAGTTGCAATGATATGTTCTATTTATTTTTTTTCTTCTAGATTTAAAACTACTATTGTATTTCAACTACTTTTCACAGCAAGTTTTATTAATTGATCATGGCAATTTTAGTAATTAACCACGGCAAATTTAACTCATGGATCATGACAACTTTTAGTAATTCATGATGGTAATTTTAGTATTTTGACCATGGAAATTATTTTTTGTATGAACCATGGCAAATTTTTGTGCATGTATCATGACAAATTTAAGTAATTCACCATGGCAATTTAAGTTTCTGGTTCATGGCAAATTTGAGCCATTGACCATGCATTTTAAAAATAACGGATGACGGATTTCTTTCTAATTATGAACCATGTCAAAATTATTTCATGGATCATGGCAAATTTTAGTAATTCACCATGACAAGTTTAGTTTCTTAATTTCTTTTTTTTAACATGTCAAAATTTCCTTTAAACGTAGAGGAAAAAGTAGTTGAAAGATATCATGGCAATTTCAGTGTAAACACCATTGCAATTTATATGCAATAGACATGGCAACTTTGGACCGCCAAATTTTTTTGTCGAAACATATCGATATGGATTTGATTTTGAAGTTCTCGTCGTGACGGATTTAGTGGTGAAAATGGATTTTCAATCGGATTTGTCATTTAAGAGATAAAACATTTGAAATTTTGAAAATCCCAAAAGATCCCTGCTGACATCATTTGTTGTCTTACCTGTTTGCACGCATGCCAAAAAAAAAAAAAAGACTGACGTGTCACAATGGGTGGCTAGAAGGCCGTGTGGCCTGAGCTCCTTCAACCCACACGCGTGACACTTATCATGGTCCTTAATTAAGGAAAGAAGAGTTCTACAAATATCCCATAAACGCCACATGAAAATTACTCTCGTGATACAATTTTTCCTAGGTTTTTTTTCCTATGATATGATGGATCATAACTCTGCCTCGTTCAAGATGATGTTGCGCAAGATTGATGGTGGAGCACTCTTGTAGCGGAAAATACGAGAGTTTCTTTCATTCTATAAGAGTCCAAGAGACGAGCATGGTGAGGGAGGCCAAGGCCTTTCTATTGTGGTTGTTCGTGCTTAACTCTTTGACTACTAATTTTTGATGAATTCCTCAAGATGCCATGCGGAAGTATCCATCTGTGACAGCCCAAGATTTTCGATCACAAATTTGCAAAGCCTCAGGGTGTATCAGCATTTGTAGAAAAGTTGTGCCCTAGATTCTTGCATCCTCTTGCAAAGGGGCGAAGACCACAATTTTCTCAACCCCTCTTTTCCAACCTATCGGCGGTCCAAATCCGGTCTTGCAAAGGCAAGGCAACCAAGCAAAGAACTTGACTTTTGGAGGTGCCCAAGCTTTCCAAATCATGCGGTCCAAAGGAGATATGACCATGCCCAAGAATTGGGCCTTGTATACTGTGGCTGCCGAGTAAACATCAACGTTGGAGTGCTTCCACACTATTTCATCCTCAATGTGCACATCTAGCTGGAAGTCATGAACGAGCATCCAAAGAGTGAAGAACTCCTGGATGTGGTGAGCGGTGACAACTATGGAGGGATTGATCTTCGAAATCCAAGTGTTGTCCTTAAGGGCCTCACGTACCTTCCAAACATTTTTTGTCGAGGCCTCAAAAATTAGAGGGGGCGATGCCCTTAGGCTTTCAGCCAAGCTGCCAGGGGGAGCCCCAAAAGGGTGTTTCTGCCCCGTCTTCAACCGTGATGGTTGTGGAAACATAGAAAAATCAAGATTCTCTTCATCATATGGATTTTTCTAACCCCACCCACAATTTGGTCGGTTCTTTCCACTCATACCAAGCCAACGAAGTCTTAATGTCTGCGCAAACTTGTTCGTTTTGAGCACCCCAAGTCCACCACACTTGGGGGGGGGGGGGGCATGGCCCTCCCTGTGTATGAAGTTTTCTTTCAGGGAGAGCATAGATAAGAGATGGTGAACTGTTTAGATACAAACAATTAACTAGTAGTGCACTATATGTGATGGGTGCATAACGATTGACTACTTATTCTTTTCCATAGCGATAATGCCCTGATCATGCATATTGGGGCCAATAATTTGCTAGACAATCGATGAGAGATTCAGAGCTTGTCATTGGCACTGGCATGCTTCGGGTTGGCTGAGGTCTTGACGGGGCAGGACGCCTCCATGGCGATGCCGCAGAGCCCCTCCTTGTCTTTCACATCACGCTTCATGCGGATGTACCCCTTCTCACCCCACTCCGGCCCCCATGAGTTCTTCACGATCCAATACTTGGTGCCATCCACGGTGGTGTCGTATCCCACCGCCGTCACGCCATGGTCCAGCTCGGTCCCGTCACGTCATGCGAGGTTGGTCAGACTCCAACCATTTTAGTCCCATGTTGCTTATGGAACAAGAGTTAGACGTACTTAAAAGCAGCAAACATCGACAACGTTTCAGAAGGAATGACAAGTTCAGAAGACATTTCGCTCTTAGCTGGTGACAGGGGGTTAGCTTAAGAAACTTCAGAAGAAATGACTGCACAGATGGATTGCTGGTAGGTGTAGGTCCAGCAGAGTCCATCGGGCATCATCAAGACCAAGACCCACCGACTTGTTCCTTTTATGTAGACCTTTGCCTTGGTGATCATGCGTTTTCTTCAGACGCCTCCTTACTTCTTCAAAGGTATTATTTCACCATTTAAAAGCATTTTTAGTGCCTTCTATTTTGTACCATGTTGTAGTGGCACTTTGTACCGATAGTCTTATCTGATCCGGACCAAAGGAAACACCGACAGAGGTTAGTGCAACTCGGGGAAGGAGGGGGGGGGGCATGGCCCCCAGAAGTTTTGCACATCTATGAAGTTCTTTTTTCAGAGAGAGCATAAATTAGAGATAGTAAACTGTTTAGATACAAACAATTAAATAGTAGTGCATTGTATGTGATGGGTACATAACGATTGACTGTTTATTTTTTTCCTAGCGATAATTAATGCCCTGATCATGCATATTGGGGCCAATAATTTGTTAGATAATCGACGAGAAATTCAGAGCTCGTCATGGGCATCGGCATGCTTTGGGTTGGCTGAGGTCTTGACGGGGTAGGACGCCTCCATGGCGATGCCGCAGAGCCCCTCCTTGTCTTTCACATCGCGCTTCATGCGGATGTACCCCTTCTCGCCCCACTCCGGCCCCCACGAGTTCTTCACGATCCAGTACTTGGTGCCGTCCACGGTGGCGCCGTACCCCACCGCCGTCACGCCATGGTCCAGCTCGGTCCCGCACTTGCCCGCGAACACCCCCTCCGAGTAGAACTGGAAGTGCGACCCGCTAGCCTCGATGGCCACAGCCACCGGCTGCGCGGCCACCGCCTTCTTCAGCGCCGCTTCGTCGTTGGCCGGAACGTCCTCGTACCCGTCGATGGTGACCACGGCAGACGGCTTCTTGTTGCAGGAGGAGGCCTGCCGGGCCTTGTAGGGGTACGCGTCCTCGGCGGCCACCCCGCCGTGCTTGGCGATGTACTGGAAGGCGTAGTCCATGAGGCCGCCGTTGCAGCCGGCGTTGGACTTGGTGTCGCAGTCCACGAGCTGCTGCTCGGACAGAGACGTGAGGTTCTTGGTGCGGATCGCGTTGACGCCCTCCACGGCCGCGATCGTCGAGAAAGCCCAGCAGCTGCCGCACTGTCCCTGGTCCTTGACGGCGGTCACCGCGCCTTTCTGCCGCCAGTCCACCGAAGGCGGCACGTCCCGAGCGCTCCCGTGCATGAAGCCGCCGCCACCCTCCTTAGGGCTGAACATGCGGTGGTGGGAGACACGGGAGGAGGCGTAGGCGCGGCGGAACTCGTCGGCGGTCATGTCGCCGAAGCGGTTGAGGCGGAGCTTGTAGGGGGCGTCGCCGCGGTTGAACTCGTGGATGAGGCGGACGTTCTCCCTGAAGACGTTGAAGCGGCGGGCCTTCTCGCCGAGGTCGCGCGCCACCGTGTGCCGCTCCCGCCAGCGCTCGTACAGCGCCCAAAGGGAGTCCTCCGACGCCAAGTCGTGTTCGCCGAAGTCCATGGCGCTCGCCGGCGCCGGCGCATGGGCTAGCAGCATGAACAGCGCGGCCGCGGCCATGGTGGCCGCAAGCACGATCGCTCTCGCCATTGATGATTGAACAGTCTGGAGTGTATGCTAGCTGGCTTATGTTGTGAGATGGCTGGGTGTGGTGTGGTGGTGGTAGCCATGGCGATCAGCTGGTTGTTATATAGAGGTGGCGAGCAGAGCAGGAGTGATCACACTGGCAAGATGGATATGTTCCATGCAAGAATCAATTGCAGGTGCACGTTGCTTGCCGGCAACAACTTGCTGCCTACTGTACTGCCTCATACATTCTCATCGGTGGCCACGTACGTGGTACATCAAAATGGTGGTTAATTCATTGATGCTCCATCGTACTAGTAGTAATACGCATCATACTAGTTGTGGATGCCGTCAATTTCCACGCAGTCTTCTTAGTTAGGTTGTGAGATTAATGTGGCGCGCGCTCGATCGTACGTCCGCAGCGAGTAGCTGGGCGTTTACGCTACGGCCATGTACAAATTGACACATGCATTGTGCGGCACCGTCTGTCACCGACTCACCGTACCCTTGTTTCTGGGAACCAGCTTCCCGTCCGTCGCATCATCTCTCACATCTCACCGGAAAGATGTGAATTGCGTCAACAGGTAGAAGACCACAATAATCATCGCAACGTGGACCGGTAGTCTTGCTTCTTTGTTAGCACAACTGAACATTAGTTGTGCAAGTATTAAACAATGACGTATACCAGAGTAATTAAACATGTACTCCCTCCGTTTCCAAATAATTGTCTTTCTAGCCATCTTAAATGGACTACAACATACAGATATATGTAGACATGTTTTAGAGTGTAGATTCACTTATTTTGCTTCGTATGTAGTCACTTGTTGAAATCTTTAGAAAGACAATTATTTAGAAACGGAGGAAGTAGTAGTAACAGTAAGGGAGCACGCAAGCGTGTTGCCCCCCGGCCTGCGTGATTTTGATTAGTCGATGGCGATCGATCGATGGATCTACTAGCTAGGTTTCCAAATATTTTTTCAACACGTGTCGTGTGTCATCGACCCGTCTGTACGGTGCCGTGCCAAAGCTTTACGCATGAATCACGCATTGATTCTAAGTCGTCCGAGATGCATAGATGTCGCAAGCAACTACTTCCTTCCTAAATATCTGTCTTTTAAGAGATTTCAACAAATGACTACATACGATGTAAAATAAATAAATCTACATTTTAAAATATGTCTATATACATCCATATATGATAGATCATTTGAAATCTCTAAAAAGACAAATATTTAGGAATGGAGGGAGTAGATTTTTCTTTTCATGATAATATATGTCTTATTAATAAAATAAAGATTCAGTTACAAGCCACGTAAATACCAACAGCGTGGTCTTCCCCTGCCCCTGTCGGGCCGTCCCTGGAGACGGCGCTCCCCACGGCACCGTCGCTGGTCCCTGACCCGCCCTCTCCGATCGCCGAGGAGAAGGTGACATCCCCGGCTCCCTCCCTTGGCGCTGTGCTCGCCGCCGTCCCGTCGGGCTCCCTCTGCGACCCGCCACCGGCGGCCCCGGTTGTCGCCATTCCGCCCCCCCGGCCGCCCTGCTTCCTCCGGTCGTGGCCCCCCACCGCCCCCGGTTCCTCTCGTGGACCGGGCTCCGCTCGTCAACTCCCTTGCTCCACCGCCGCCAAGCCCGACTCCGACTCCGACTCCGACGCTCCCTGGCTGTGCTAGGCCAGCGCTCCTGCTCCCTCCCACGGCAAACCTCGGCACGGACGGGGAGACCCGGGTGACCACTCCCTTGGCCGCCCAGCCTCCCCCTCCGCGTGCCGCGGCCTACTCTCGCCGCGGCCGGTCTGCCTCCTCTCCGGTGACCGCCTCCCACCGGAGCGCTCGGCTTGACGCGGCGCGCCCCGAGGGTAGCCCGGCGCTGCCCATCCATGAGCGGGCGGAGCTCCGGGCGGCTGCCCGGAACCTGGAGCCAGGTACGCCTGCAGTCCCCCCTCGGCATCTACTTGTTCCTTCTCTCCTCTCGAGTCGGTTCCGCTTGGTCACCTTGCAAAGATCGCGACTGATTCCGCGATCATCTTCAAGGGGGAGGTTGGCCCCCCTTAGTCCAGATTGAGGCCATTAGGGCCCACGAGATCCTGGACGGTAGACTCACGGAGGCCCGAGCAGCTTTGCTCGCGCCTCCCGCCCCGTCGATCGCGTCGGAGGATGCTCTCCCGCCCCTCCTCGGAGGGCCGGTGGCATCCCCCCTGACCATGGCCGAGCTTCGGGGCCGCACCCGTTCTCAGACCGCTGCTCTCCGCGCCCAAAGCGCATCTCGTGTCCTAGGGTCAAGCAGCCCCTCATTGGTTGCTTGATGTGTGCTCTCTTCTGGAGCATCCGCGGCTTTGGCCATGATGGCCGCCGCTGCCAACTCATCGACTACATGCGTGATGAACACATTGACATTGTTGCCATCCAAGAAACCATGCACACAGAATTCTCCCTCCCGGAACTCGACCGCCTTAGCACTCACCTCTTCGCCTGGCATTGGCTCCCTTCTAGTAGGAGCTCGGGCCATTCCGGTGGCATCCTGTTAGGCATGAAGGATGCCACCTTCGAGGTGGGCAGTATGAACCAGGGCCAATTCTTTGTCAGCATGGAACTTTATGAACGCGTCCTCAACTTCAAGTGGGAGGTTATTATTGTCTACGGCCCCGCCGACCACAGCCGGTCCACCTCCTTCCTCGAGGAGCTCCACCGGAAGGTCTCGGTTGCTTCGCTCCCGGTGGTGGTTGGGGGCAATTTTAACCTCCTACATTTCGCGGATGACGAGAGCAATTCGCACGTCAACTTTGCACGTATGCAAATGTTCAATGACTGCATTGCTGACCTTGGGCTCCGCGAAACAAATAGGGTTGGTACCAGGTTCACCTGGACCAACCGTCAGGCTACTCCGACCCAGTCCATTCTGGACCGGGTCCTAGTTTCCCCGAAGTGGGACCTCCGTTGCTCTCTTGCTTCCCTCCGGGCCATTACTCGGGTCGGTTCCGACCACATCCCCTCCTTCTATCTTCCGCTGACGAGCGCCCCCCGATCCCTCCCCGATTCCGGTTTGAGACATTTTGGTTGTCCCAAGCTGGCTTTGTCGAGGCCGTGGCTGCTCGCTGGGTGGAGGCCCGCGCCCAACCTCAGTCCTTGTCTCGACCCCCTCCGCCATCGACGCGTGGCATTTCTGTGCCAAGCGCGGCCGACAGTTCATGAAGGGGTCGGGCGCCAACCTGGGGCGCGACCTCCGCGAGCGCAAGAAGGCCCTGCTGTCTGCTATCCAGGCCCTGGACCTACGCGCCGACGCCACCGGCCTCTCTCCTGAGGAGTGGCTTTCCCGTTACGACCTGGAAGACCAACTCTCTATCATATACTCCGATGAGGAGGCCTACTGGCGTGTGCGCGGTGCTCAGAAATGGGTATTGAAGGGCGATGCGAACACAACGTATTTCCAGGCCATCACGAATGGCCGTCGTAGACGCAACACCACCCCCCTCCTCTGGGATGGCCGGACTCTCCTGCAGTCCCCGCGGGACATTAGGTAGCGCGTTGACGACTTCTATAGATCCCTATTCGCAGCCGCTCCTTGGAGCGGCTTATCTCTGGCCCTGGACTGTTGGTCTGGCCGCCAGCTTGTCACGGATGCGGAGAACGCGGCCCTTACGGCCCCCTTCTCCGAGGGCGATGTCTGGGCCACCATCAAAGGCATGAACCCTACCTCGGCCCCGGGCCCAGATGGTCTCTCGGTTAAATTCTTCCAAGCCTTCTGGAATGTGATCAAACCGGAGGTCATGGCCATCTTTGATGAGTTCTACGTTGGGTCCATTGATCTTGGGCGCCTCAACTTCGGGATGATTTCGCTTATCCCCAAGGTTCCTGGGGCATCTGACATCCGTCAGTTTCGCCCGATGACGGTGATAAATGTGATCTTCCGTATTCTGACAAAAGGGTACGCCAATAGGGTGACCCTGCTCGCGGACCACATTACCCACCCCAACCAATCTGCCTTAATCCAAGGCCGATATATTCTGGATGGGGTGCTAGTCCTTCACGAAGTTCTCCATGAGGTCCGCTCCAAACACCTCAAGGCGGTCTTCCTAAAAATCGATTTCCATAAGGCCTATGACACTGTTAGTTGGCCCTTCCTACGGGAAGTTCTTCTCCGGAAAGGCTTCGATGACCGTTGGATCACCAGGGTGATGCAGATGGTTTCTTGTGGCCGCACTACCGTGAACATCAATGGGGAGATTGGCCCCTTCTTCCCCACTCTTTGTGGGGTGAGGCAAGGCGACCCTTTCTCCCCGTTCTTGTTCAATATGGTGGTGGATGCACTTGCAGCCATCCTGGACAAGGCTAAGGCGTCGGGCCATATTCGTGGACTCACCCCCACTTGGCCTGTGGCGCCGGCATCTCCCTGCTCCAGTACGTTGACGACACCGTCATCATGGTCGAAGGCTCGAACGCGGACATCGCTAACCTTAAGTTCCTCCTCCTCTGCTTCCAACAAATGTCTGGCCTCAAGATCAACTTCGACAAGAGTGATGTGATGGTGATGGGCAACTCTCCGGCCGAGGCCCTCGACATCACCAACCGCCTGAATTGCCCCTGATATGTCTCTGTCGTATCTACTTTTCCAAACACTTTTGCCCTTGTTTTGGACTCTAACTTGCATGATTTGAATGGAACTAACCCGGATTGACGCTGTTTTCACCAGAATTGCCATAGTGTTATTTTTGTGCAGAAATAAAAGTTCTCGGAATGACCTGAAAATCAACGGAGATTATTTTTGGAATATATAAAAAAATACTAGAAGAAGAATCCACGTCAGGGGGCCCACACCCTGCCCACGAGGGTGGGGGGTGCGCCCCCTGCCTCATGGCCCCCCTGACGCTCCACTGACCTCAACCCCAACTCCATATATTCACTTTCGGGAAGAAAAAAAATCAGAGAGAAGGATTCATCGCGTTTTACGATATGGAGCCGCAGCCAAGCCCTAAACTCTCTCGGGAGGGCTGATCTGGAGTCCGTTCAAGGCTCCGGAGAGGGGAATCTCTCACCATCGTCATCATCAACCTTCCTCCATCACCAATTTCATGATTCTCACCGCCGTGCGTGAGTAATTCCATCGTAGGCTTGCTGGACGGTGATGGGTTGGATGAGATTTATCATGGTATCGAGTTAGTTTTGTTAGGGTTTGATCCCTAGTATCCACTATGTTCTGAGATTGATGTTGCTATGACTTTGCTATGCTTACTGCTTGTCACTAGGGCCCAAGTGCCATGATTTCAGATCTGAACCTATTATGTTTTCATGAATATATGTGAGTTCTTGATCCTATCTTGCAAGTCTATAGTCACCTATTATGTGTTATGATCCGTTAACCCCGAAGTGACAATAATCGGGATACTTACCGGTGATGACCGTAGTTTGAGGAGTTCATGTATTCACTATGTGTTAATGCTTTGGTCCGGTACTCTATTAAAAGGAGGCCTTAATATCCCTTAGTTTCCAATAGGACCCCGCTGCCACGGGAGGGTAGGACAAAAGATGTCATGCAGGTTCTTTTCCATAAGCACGCAGGACTATATTCGGAATACATGCCTACATTACATTGAGGAATTGGAGCTAGTTCTGTGTCACCCTATGTTATAACTGTTGCATGATCGATCGCATCCAACATAATTATTCATCACCGATCCAATGCCTACGATCTTTTCATATATTGTTCTTCGCTTATTTACTTTTCCGTTGCTACTGTTACAATCACTACAAAACCAAAAATATTACTTTTGCCACCGTTACCACTTCTATCATATTACTTTGCTACTAAACACTTTGCTGCAGATATTAAGTTTCTAGGTGTCGTTGAATTGACAACTCAGCTGCTAATACTTGAGAATATTCTTTGGCTCCCCTTGTGTCGAATCAATAAATTTGGGTTGAATACTCTACCCTCGAAAACTATTGCGATCCCCTATACTTGTGGGTGCTACCTCTTGAGCATGCGTTGGTTTTCCCTTGAAGAGGAAAGGGTGATGCAGCAAAGCAGCGTAAGTATTTCCCTCAGTTTTTGAGAACCAAGGTATCAATCCAGTAGGAGACCACACGCGAGTCACGTCGTACCTACACAAACAAATAAGAACCTTGCAACCAACGCGATAAAGGGGTTGTCAATCCCTTCACGGCCACTTGCAAGAGTGAGATCTCATAGAGATAATAATAAGATAAATATTTTGGTATTTTTATGATATAAATTGAAAGTAAAGATTGCAAAATAAAATAGATTGGAAACTTGTATGATGGAAAATAGACCCGGGGGCCATAGGTTTCACTAGTGGCTTCTCTCAAGATAACATAAGTATTACGGTGGGTGAACAAATTACTGTCGAGCAATTGATAGAATTGAGCATAGTTATGAGAATATCTAGGTATGATCATGTATATAGGCATCACGTCCGTGACAAGTAGACCGACTCCTGCCTACATCTACTACTATTACCCCACACATCGACTGCTATCCAGCATGCATCTAGAGTATTTAGTTTATGAGAACAGAGTAACGCTTTAAGCAAGATGACATGATGTAGAGGGATAAAATCATGCAATATGATATAAACCCCATCTTTTTATCCTCGATGGCAACAATACAATACATGTCATTTCCCCTACTATCACTGGGATCGAGCACCGCAAGATTGAACCCAAAGCTAAGCACTTCTCCCATTGCAAGAAAGATCAATCTAGTAGGCCAAACCAAACCGATAATTCGAAGAGACTTGCAAAGATAACCAATCATACATAAAAGAATTCAGAGAAGATTCAATTATTGTTCATAGATAATCTTGATCATAAACCACAATTCATTGGACCTCTACAAACACACCGCAAAAGAAGATTACATCGAATAGATCTCAAAGAAGATCGAGGAGAACTTTGTATTGAGATCCAAAGAGAGAGAAGAAGCCATCTAGCTAATAACTATGGACCCGAAGGTCTGAAGTAAACTACTCACACATCATCGGAGGGGCCATGGAGTTGATGTAGAGGCCCTCCGTGATCAATGCCCCCTCCGGCAGAGCTCCGGAAAAGGGCCCAAGATGGGATCTCTTGGGTATAGAAGGTTTCGGCGGTGGAAATAGGGTTTCGTGGTGCTCCTGGATGTTTTGGGGGTACATAGGTATATATAGGAGGAAGAAGTAGGTCGGTTGAGCCACGAGGGGGGAGGGTGCGCCCAGGGCGGTAGGCGCGCCTCCCTGCCTCGTGGCCTCCCCGTTGATTGCTTGACATCCACTCCAAGTCCTCTGGATCATGTTTGTTCCAGAAATCACACTCCCGAAGGTTTCATTCCGTTTGGACTCCGTTTGATATTCTTTTTCTGCGAAACACTGAAATAGGCAAAAAAAACAACAATTTGGGCTAGGCCTCCAGTTAATAGGTTAGTCCCAAAAATAATATAAAAGTGTAAAATAAAGCCCATTAACATCCAAAACAGATAATATAATAGCATGGAACAATCAAAAATTATAGATACGTTGGAGACGTATCAAGCATCCCCAAGCTTAATTCCTACTCGTCCTCGAGTAGGTAAATGATAAAAACAATTTTTTTGATGTGGAATGCTTTCTAGAATATTCTTCAATGTATATTTCTCTATTGTGGCATGAATGTTCAGATCCGAAAGATGCAAGATAAAAGTTTATTGTTGACATAAAAATAGTAATACTCCAAGTATGCTAATCAAGAAATTATGTCTTATCAAAATACCATAGCCAAAGAAAACTTATCCCTACAAATTCATATAGTTTGGCCATGCTTCATTTTCGTCACACAAAATGCTCTCATCATGCAAAACCCCGATGACAAGCCAAGCAATTGTTTCATACTTAGCCTTTTCAAACTCTTTTAACTTTTACGCAATATATGAGCGCGAGCCATGGACATAGCACTATGGGTGGAATAGAATATGATGATTGAGGTTGTGTGAGAAGAAAAAAAAGGGAGAAAGTCTCACATTGACATGTCTAATCAATGGGCTATGGAGATGCCCAGCGATTGATGTCAATGCAAGGAGTAGGGATTGCCATGCAATGGATGCACTAGAGCTATAAATATATGAAAGCTCATCAAAGAAACTAAGTGGGTGTGCATCCAACTCGCTTGCTCACGAAGACCTACGGCATTTGAGGAAGCCCATCATTGGAATATACAAGCCAAGTTCTATAATGAAAAAATTCCCACTAGTATATGAAAGTGACAAAATAAGAGACTCTCTATCATGAAGATCATGGTGCTACTTTGAAGCACAAGCGTGGAAAAGGATAGTAACATTGTCCCTTCTCTCTTTTTCTCTCATTTTTTTATTTGGGCCTTCTTTTTTTTGGCCTCTTTTCTCATTTTTTTTTCGTCCGAAGTCTCATCCCGACTTGTGGGGGAATCATAGTCTCCATCATCCTTTCCTCACTGGGACAATGCTCTAATAATGATGATCATCACACTTCTTTTTTTACTTACAACTCAATACTTAGAACAAAATATGACTCTATGCGAATGCCTCCGGCGGTGTACCGGGATTGCGATGAATCAAGAGTGACATGTATGGAAAAAGTATGAACGGTGGCTTTGCCACAAATACGATGTCAACTACATGATCATGCGAAGCAATATGACAATGATGATGCGTGTCATAATAAATGGAACGGTGGAAAGTTGCATGGCAATATATCTCGGAATGGCTATTGAAATGCCATAATAGGTAGGTATGGTGGCTGTTTTGAGGAAGATATAAGGAGGCTTATGTGTGATAGAGTGTATCATATCACGGGGTTTGGATGCACCGGCGAAGTTTGCACCAACTCTCAAGGTGAGAAAGGGAAATGCACGGTACCAAAGAGGCTAGCAATGATGGAAGGGTGAGAGTGCGTATAATCCATGGACTCAACATTAGTCATAAAGAACTCACATACTTATTGTAAAAATCTACAAGTCATCAAAACCAAGCACTACGCGCATGCTGCTAGGGGGATAGATTGGTAGGAAAAAGACCATCGCTCGTCCCCGACCGCCACTCATAAGGAAAGCAATCAAAGAACACACCATGCTTCAAATTTGTCACATAACATTTACCATACGTGCATGCTACGGGACTTGCCAACTTCAAGACAAGTATTCATCAATTTCACAATTACTCAACTAGCACACCTCCAATATTACCACCTTTATATCTCAAAATCATCTATCAAACATCCAACTTCTCTTAGCATTTAAAATTTATAGCCAAAGTGAATTACCATGCTGTTCTAAAGGACTCTCAAAATGATATAAGTGAAGCATGAGAGATCAATTATTTCTATAAAATAGAACCACCGCCGTGCTCTAAAATATATAAGTGAAGCACTAGAGCAAAAACTATCCAACTCAAAAGATATAAGTGAAGCACATAGAGTATTCACATAAATTCCAATTCATGTGTGTCTCTCCCAAAAGGTGTGTACAACAAGGATGATTGTGGTAAACTAGAAAACAAAGACTCAAATTATACAAGATGCTCCAAGCAAAACACATATCATGTGGCGAATAAAAATATAGCTCCAAGTAAAGTTACCGATGGACGAAGACGATAGATGGGATGCCTTCCGGGGCATCCCCAAGCTTAGGCTTTTGGTTTTCCTTGTATTTTACCTTGGGGTGCCTTGGGCATCCCCAAGATTAGGCTCTTGCCACTCCTTGTTCCATAATACATCAAGTCTTTACCCAAAACTTGAAAACTTCACAACACAAAACTTAAAAGAAAAATCTTCGTGAGCTCCGTTAGTAAAAGAAAACAAACCACCACTTGAAGGTACTGTAATGAACTCATTATTTATTTATATTGGTGTTAAACCTACTGTATTCCAACTTTTTTATGGTTCATAAACTCTATTACTAGCCATAGATTCATCAAAATAAGCAAACAACACACGAAAAATAGAATCTGTCAAAAACAGAACAGTCTGTAGTAATCTGTAGGTTTCGAATACTTATGCAACCCCAAAAATTCTAAAATAAATTTCTGGACATGAGGAATTTATCTATTAATCATCTGAAAAAAATAATTAACTAAATAGAACTCTCCATTAAGAAGGGCAGCAATTCTCGTGAGCGCTAAAGTTTCTGTTTTTTACAGCAAGATCAAAAAGACTTTCCCCAAGTCTTCCCAATGGTTCTACCTGGCACAAACACTAATTAAACACAAAAAACACAACCAAAACAGAGGCTAGATAAATTATTTATTACTAAACAGGAACAAAAAGCAAGGAATAAAAATAAAATTGGGTTGCCTCCCAACAAGCGCTATCGTTTAACGCCCCTAGTTAGGCATAAAAGCAAGGATAGATCTAAGTACTATCATCTTTGGTATGCAATTCTTCAATAAGACACCTATAACTCCTAGGAGTTTCTTTCTTTTTATTAATTATCAAACTCCTAGGCACGAAATCGAGAAAATCATTTGTAGCAAAAGGTTCCTTAAGGATAGTGAGAAAGTTGGGGTGAACACTTATGGATTTGAGGTCCGCATTTACCTTACTAGAAGTTCCACCCTTATTTTTAGGAACATACATCAATTTGGCAATCTTAGTATTAGAAGGAGTATTTTTCACGGAAGAAAAGGCAGACCCTAGGTTGGTAATAATATCCTCAGTTTTATCAATTCTAGTGGAATCTTGATCTATCTTTTCATTAACCAAAGGTCCCTTTTCTTTAAAAAATTTAATAGCAACTCCTACCTTAGATCCGTATTGGGTAATTTGGTTATGGATCTTTTTATCCAAATTTTCAATTAACTCTACGGTGGCAACTTTATTTTCAATAGTCTCAAGCTGTTGCATCACATGTTCCAAAGTTAAAATAGTTCCATTAACCAAAAGAGGTGGTGGGCCAAACAAATCTATGATAGCATTATAAGAATCAAAAGTATGGCTACCCAAGAAATTTCCTCCGGTAATGGTATCAAGAATATATCTATTCCAAGGAGTGATGCCTACATAAAAATTGCGAAGAAGAACGGAAGTAGATTGCTTCCTAGTAGATTTATTTTGTGCATTGCAAATTCTAAACCAAGCATCTTTTAGATTTTCTCCCTCCATTTGTTTAAAATTAAGGACCTCGATCTCGGGAGATAAAGGACTAGCCATAACGACAAAGCAAGCGATCCAACACACAAGCAAACAAGTGAAGAAAAAGCGAACAAAAAGAGAGGGCAAAAGGAAAAAAGGGCGAATAAAACGGCAAGGGTGAAGTGGGGGAGAGGAAAACGAGAGGTAAATGGAAAATAATGTAATGCGGATGATAAGAGTTGTGATGGGTACTTGGTATGTCTTGACTTGGCGTAGATCTCCCCGGCAATGGCACCAGAAATCCTCCTTGCTACCTCTTGAGCATGCATTGGTTTTCCCTTGAAGAGGAAAGGGTGATGCAGCAAAGCAGCGTAAGTATTTCCCTCAGTTTTTGAGAACCAAGGTATCAATTCAGTAGGAGACCACGCGCGAGTCACCTCGTACCTACACAAACAAATAAGAACCTCGCAACCAACGCGATAAAGGGGTTGTCAATCCCTTCACGGCTACTTGCAAGAGTGAGATCTGATAGAGATAATAATAATAAGATAAATATTTGGTATTTTTATGATATAAATTGAAAGTAAAGATTGCAAAATAAAATAGATTGGAAACTTGTATGATGGAAAATAGACCCAGGGGACATAGGTATTACTAGTGGCTTCTCTCAAGATAGCACAAGTATTGCGGTGGGTGAACAAATTATTGTCGAGCAATTGATAGAATTGAGCATAGTTATGAGAATATCTAGGTATGATCATGTATATAGGCATCACGTATGTGACAAGTAGACCGACTCCTGCCTGTTGGGGAACGTAGTAATTTCAAAATTTTCCTACGCACATGCAAGATCATGGTGATGCATAGCAATGAGAGGGGAGAGTGTAGTCTACGTACCCTCGTAGACCGACAGCGGAAGTGTTATGACAACGCGGTTGATGTAGTCGTACGTCTTGACGGCCCGACCGATCAAGCACCGAAACTACGGCACCTCCGAGTTCTAGCACACGTTCAGCTCGATGACGGCGTGGTGATGATCTTGATGTTCTACTGTCGCAGGGCTTCGCCTAAGCACAATTACAATATTATCGAGGACTATGGTGGAGGGGGGCACCGCACACGAATAAGAGAACGATCTTGAAGATCAACTTGTGTGTCTAGAGGTGCCCCCCTGCCCCCGTATATAAAGGAGCAAGGGGGGAGGCCGGCCGTCCCTTGGGGCGCGCCAAGGAGGAGGAGTCCTCCTCCTAGTAGGAGTAGGACTCCCCTCTTTCCTACTCCTACTAGGAGGGGGAAAGGAAGGGGGAGAGGGAGAAGGAAAGGGGGGCGCCGCCCCCCCCTCTCCTAGTCCAATTCGGACCAGAGAGGGAGGGGGCGCGTGGCCCACCCTGGCCACCCCTCTCTCTCTCCACTAGGGCCCATAAAGCCCATTACTTCTCCCGGGGGGTTCCGGTAACCCTCCGGCACTCCGATTTTCTCCGAAATCATCCGGAACACTTCTGGTGTCCGAATATAGCTGCCCAATATATCAATCTTTATGTATCGACCATTTCGAGACTCCTCGTCATGTCCATGATCACATCCGGGACTCCGAACAAACTTCGGTACATCAAAATATATAAACTCATAATGAAACTGTCATCGTAACATTAAGCGTGCGGACCCTACGGGTTCGAGAACAATGTAGACATGACCGAGACATGTCTCCGGTCAATAACCAATAGCGGAACCTGGATGCTCATATTGGCTCCCACATATTCTATGAAGATCTTTTATCGGTTAGACCGCATAACAACATACTTTCTTCCCTTTGTCATCGGTATGTTACTTGCCCGAGATTCGATCGTCGGTATCTTAATACCTAGTTCAATCTTGTTACCGGCAAGTCTCTTTACTCGTTCTGTAATACATCATATCGCAACTAACTCATTAGTTGCAATGCTTGCAAGGCTTATGTGATGTGCATTACCGAGAGGGCCCAGAGATACCTCTCCGACAATCGGAGTGACAAATCCTAATCTCGAAATACGCCAACCCAACATGTACCTTTGGAGACACCTGTAGAGCTCCTTTATAATCACCCAGTTACGTTGCACGTTTGGTAGCACACAAGGTGTTCCTCCGGCAAATGGGAGTTGCATAATCTCATAGTTATAGGAACATGTATAAGTCATGAATAAAGCAATAGCAACATACTAAACGATCGGGTGCTAACCTAATGGAATGGGTCATGTCAATCACATCATTCTCCTAATTATGTGATCCCGTTAATCAAATGACAACACATGTCTATGGTTAGGAAACGTAACCATCTTTGATTAACGAGCTAGTCAAGTAGAGGCACACTAGTGACATTTAGTTTGTCTATGTATTCACACAAGTTTTTTTTCCGGATAATACAATTCTAGCATGAATAATAAACATTTATCATGATATAAGGAAATAAATAATAACTTTATTATTGCCTCTAGGGCATATTTCCTTCAGTCTCCCACTTGCACTAGAGTCAATAATCTAGATTTACACAGTAATGATTCTAACACCCATGGAGCTTTGGTGCTGATCATGTTTTGCTCATGGAAGAGGTTTAGTCAATGGGTCTGCTACATTCAGATCCGTATGTATCTTGCAAATCTCTATGTCTCCCACCTGGACTAGATCCCAGATGGAATTGAAGCATCTCTTGATGTGTTTGGTTCTCTTGTGAAATCTGGATTCCTTTGCCAAGGCAATTGCACCAATATTGTCACAAAAGATTTTCATTGGACCCGATGCACTAGGTATGACACCTAGATCAGATATGAACTCCCTCATCCAGACTCCTTCATTTGCTACTTCCGAAGCAGCTATGTACTCCGCTTCACATGTAGATCCCGCCACAACGCTTTGTTTAGAACTGCACCAACTGACAGCTCCACCGTTTAATGTAAACATGTATCCGGTTTGTGATTTAGAATCGTCCGGATCAGTGTCAAAGCTTGCATCAATGCAACCATTTACTATGAGCTCTTTGTCACCTCCATATACGAGAAACATATCCTTAGTCCTTTTCAGGTATTTCAGGATGTTCTTGACCGCTGTCCAGTGATCCACTCCTGGATTACTTTGGTACCTCCCTGCTAGACTTATAGCAAGACATACATCAGGTCTGGTACACAGCATTGCATACATGATAGAGCCTATGGCTGAAGCATAGGGAACATCTTTCATTTTCTCTCTATCTTCTGCAGTGGTCGGGCATTGAGTCTTACTCAATTTCACACCTTGTAACACAGGCAAGAAAGCTTTCTTTGCTTGATCCATTTTGAACTTCTTCAAAATTTTGTCAAGGTATGTGCTTTGTGAAAGTCCAATTAAGCGTCTTGATCTATCTCTATAGATCTTAACCAATATGTAAGCAGCTTCACCGAGGTCTTTCATTGAAAAACTCTTATTCAAGTATCCCTTTATGCTATCCAGAAATTCTATATCATTTCCGATTAGTAATATGTCATCTACATATAATATCAAAAATGCTACAGAGCTCCCACTCACTTTCTTGTAAATACAGGCTTCTCCAAAAGTCTGTACAAAACCAAATGCTTTGATCACATTATCAAAGCGTGTATTCCAACTCTGAGAGGCTTGCACCAGTCCATAAATGGATCGCTGGAGCTTGCACACTTTGTTAGCTCCCTTTGGATCGACAAAACCTTCCGGCTGCATCATATACAACTCTTCTTCCAGAAATCCATTCAGGAATGCAGTTTTGACATCCATCTGCCAAATTTCATAATCATAAAATCCGGCAATTGCTAACATGATTCGGACAGACTTAAGCATCGCTACGGGTGAGAAGGTCTCATTGTAGTCAATCCCTTGAACTTGTCGAAAACCTTTTGCGACAAGTCGAGCTTTGTAGACAGTAACATTACCGTCAGCGTCAGTCTTCTTCTTGAAGATCCTTTTATTCTCAATTTCTTGCCTATCAATGGGCAAGTCAACCAAAGTCCACACTTTGTTCTCATACATGGATCCCATCTCAGATTTCATGGCTTCAAGCCATTTTGCGGAATCTGGGCTCACCATCGCTTCTTCATAGTTCGTAGGTTCATCATGATCTAGTAGCATGACTTCCAGAACAGGATTACCGTACCACTCTGGTGCAGATCTTACTCTGGTTGATCTACGAGGTTCAGTAGAAACTAGTTCTGAAGTTTCATGATCATCGTCATTAGCTTCCTAACTAATTGGTGTAGGTGTCACAGGAACCAGTTTCTGTGATGTACTACTTTCCAATAAGGGAGCAGGTACAGTTACCTCATCAAGTTCTACTTTCCTCCCACTCACTTCTTTCGAGAGAAACTCCTTCTCTTGAAAGTTTCCGAATTTAGCAACAAAAGTCTTGCCTTCGGATCTGTGATAGAAGGTGTATCCAATAGTTTCCTTTGGATATCCTATGAAAACACATTTCTCCGATTTGGGTTCGAGCTTATCAGGTTGAAGCTTTTTCACATAAGCATCGCAGCCCCAAACTTTAAGAAACGACAACTTTGGTTTCTTGCCAAACCATAGTTCATAAGGCGTCGTCTCAACGGATTTCGATGGTGCCCTATTTAGCGTGAATGCGGCCGTCTCTAAAGCATAACCCCAAAACGATAGCGGTAAATCAGTAAGAGACATCATAGATTGCACCATATCTAGTAAAGTACGATTACGACATTCAGACACACCATTACGATGTGGTGTTCCGGGTGGCGTGAGTTGAGAAACTATTCCGCACTGTTTCAAATGTACACCAAACTCGTAACTCAAATATTCTCCTCCATGATCAGATCGTAGGAATTTTATTTTCTTGTTACGATGATTTTCAACTTCACTCTGAAATTCTTTGAAGTTTTCAAATGTTTCAGACTTATGTTTCATTAAGTAGATATACCCATATCTGCTTAAGTCATCTGTGAAGGTGAGAAAATAACGATATCCGCCACGAGCCTCAACATTCATCGGACCACATACATCTGTATGTATGATTTCCAACAAATCTGTTGCTCTCTCCATAGTACCGGAGAATGGTGTTTTGGTCATCTTGCCCATAAGGCACGGTTCGCAAGTACCAAGTGATTCATAATCAAGTGGTTCCAAAATTCCATCAGTATGGAGTTTCTTCATGCGCTTTACACCGATATGACCTAAACGGCAGTGCCACAAATAAGTTGCACTATCATTATCAACTTTGCATCTTTTGGCTTCAACATTATGAATATGTGTGTCACTACTATCGAGATTTAATAAGAATAGACCACTCTTCAAGGGTGCATGACCATAAAAGATATTACTCATATAAATAGAACAACCATTATTCTCTGATTTAAATGAATAACCGTCTCGCATCAAACAAGATCCAGATATAATATTCATGCTCAACGCTGGCACCAAATAACAATTATTTAGGTCTAATACTAATCCCGAAGGTAGATGTAGAGGTAGCGTGCCGACCGCGATCACATCAACTTTGGAACCATTTCCCACGCGCATCATCACCTCGTCCTTAGCCAATCTTCACTTAATCCGTAGTCCCTATTTCGAGTTGCAAATATTAGCAACAAAACCAGTATCAAATACCCAGGTGCTACTGCGAGCATTAGTAAGGTACACATCGATAACATGTATATCATCCTTCTTATCCGCCAAATACTTGGGGCAGTTCCGCTTCCACTGACCAGTCTGCTTGCAGTAGAAGCACTCAGTTTCAGGCTTAGGTCCAGATTTGGGTTTCTTCTCCTGAGCAACAACTTGTTTGCTGTTCTTTTTGAAGTTCCCCTTCTTCTTCCCTTTGCCCTTTTTCTTGAAACTAGTGGTCTTGTTGACCATCAACACTTGATGCTCCTTCTTGATTTCTACCTCCGCAGCTTTCAGCATTGCGAAGAGCTCGGGAATTGTCTTAACCATCCCTTGCATATTGTAGTTCATCACGAAGCTCTTGTAGCTAGGTGGAAGTGATTGGAGAATTCTGTCAATGACGCAATCATCTGGAAGATTAACTCCCAATTGAATCAAGTGATTATTATACCCAGACATTTTGAGTATATGCTCACTGACAGAACTGTTCTCCTCCATCTTGCAGCTATAGAACTTATTGGAGACATCATATCTCTCAATCAAGGCATTTGCTTGAAATATTAACTTCAACTCCTGGAACATCTCATATGCTCCATGACGTTCAAAACGTCGTTGAAGTCCCGATTCTAAGCCGTAAAGCATGGCACACTGAACTATTGAGTAGTCATCAGCTTTGCTCTGCCAGACGTTCATAACATCTGGTGTTGCTCCAGCAGCAGGCTTGGCACCCAGCGGTGCTTCCAGGACGTAATTCTTCTGTGCAGCAATGATGATAATCCTCAAGTTATGGACCTAGTCCGTGTAATTGCTACCATCATCTTTCAACTTTGCTTTCTCAAGGAACGCATTAAAATTCAACGGAACAACAGCACGGGCCATCTATCTACAATCAAACATAAACAAGCAAGATACTATCAGGTACTAAGTTCATGATAAATTTAAGTTCAATTAATCATATTACTAAAGAACTCCCACTTAGATAGACATCCATCTAATCCTCTAAGTGATCACGTGATCCAAATCAACTAAACCATGTCCGATCATCACGTGAGATGGAGTAGTTTCATTGGTGAACATCACTATGTTGATCATATCTACTATATGATTCACACTCGACCTTCCGGTATTCGTGTTCCGAGGCCATATCTGTATATGCTTGGCTCGTCAAGTATAACCTGAGTATTCCACGTGTGCAACTATTTTGCACCCGTTGTATTTGAACGTAGAGCCTATCACACCCGATCATCACGTGGTGTCTCAGCACGAAGAACTTTTGCAACGGTGCATACTCAAGGGAGAACACTTCTTGATAATTAGTGAGAGATCATCTTAAAATGCTACCGTCAATCAAAGCAAGATAAGATGCATAAAAGATAAACATCACATGCAATCAATATAAGTGATATGATATGGCCATCATCATCTTGTGCTTGCGATCTCCATCTTCGAAGCACCGTCATGATCACCATCGTCAACGGCGCGACACCTTGATCTTCATCGTAGCATCATTGTCGTCTCGCCAATCTTATGCTTCTACGACTATCGCTACCGCTTAGTGATAAAGTAAAGCATTACAGGGCGATTGCATTGCATACAATAAAGCGACAACCATATGGCTCCTGCCAGTTGCCGATAACTCGGTTACAAAACATGATCATCTCATACAATAAAATTTAGCATCATGTCTTGACCATATCACATCACAACATGCCCCGCAAAAACAAGTTAGACGTCCTCTACTTTGTTTGTTGCAAGTTTTACGTGGCTGCTATGGGCTTACGCAAGAACCAATCTTACCTACGCATCAAAAACCACAACGATAGTTTGTCAAGTTGGTGTTGTTTTAACCTTCGCAAGGACCGGGCGTAGCCACACTCGGTTCAACTAGAGTTGGAGAAACTGACACCCGCCAGCCACCTGTGTGCAAAGCACGTCAGTAGAACCAGTCTCGCGTAAGCGTACGCGTAATGTCGGTCCGGGCCGCTTCATCCAACAATACCGCCGAATCAAAGTATGGCATGCTGGTAAGCAGTATGACTTATATCACCCACAACTCACTTGTGTTCTACTCGTGCACAACATCAATGCATAAAACCAGGCTCGGATGCCACTGTTGGGGAACGTAGTAATTTCAAAATTTTCCTATGCACACGCACGATCATGGTGATGCATAGCAACAAGAGGGGAGAGTGTAGTCTACGTACCCTCGTAGACCGACAGCGGAAGCGTTATGACAACGCGGTTGATGTAGTCGTACGTCTTCATGGCCCGACCGATCAAGCACCGAAACTACGGCACCTCCGAGTTCTAGCACACGTTCAGCTCGATGACGATCCTCGGACTCCGATCTAGCAAAGTGTCGGGGAAGAGTTCCGTCAGCACGATGGCGTGGTGATGATCTTGATGTTCTACTGTCGCAGGGCTTCGCCTAAGCACCACTACAATATTATCGAGGACTATGGTGGAGGGGGGCACCGCACACGGCTAAGAGAACGATCTTGAAGATCAACTTGTGTGTCTAGAGGTGCCCCCCTGCCCCGTATATAAAGGAGCAAGGGGGGAGGCCGGCCGGCCCTTGGGGCGCGCCAAGGAGGAGGAGTCCTCCTCCTAGTAGGAGTAGGACTCCCCTCTTTCCTACTCCTACTAGGAGGGGAAAGGAAGGGGGAGAGGGAGAAGGAAAGGGGGGCACCGCCCCCCTCTCCTAGTCCAATTCGGACCAGAGGGGGAGGGGGCGCGCGGCCCACCCTGGCCGCCCCTCTCTCTCTCCACTAGGGCCCATAAAGCCCATTACTGCCTGCATCTACTACTATTACTCCACACATCGACCGCTATGCAGCATGCATCTAGAGTATTAAGTTCATAAGAACAGAGTAACGCTTTAAGCAAGATGACATGATGTAGAGGGATAAACTCATGCAATATGATATAAACCCCATATTTTTATCCTCGATGGAAACAATACAATACGTGTCGTTTCCCCTACTGTCACTAGGATCGAGCACCGCAAGATTGAACCCAAAGCTAAACACTTCTCCCATTGCAAGAAGGATCAATCTAGTAGGCCAAACCAAACTGATAATTCGAAGAGACTTGCAAAGATAACCAATCATGCATAAAAGAATTCAAAGAAGATTCAAATATTGTTCAAAGATAATCTTGATCATAAACCTACAATTCATCGGATCTTGACAAACACACCGCAAAAGAAGATTACATCGAATAGATCTCCAAGAGAATCGAGGGGAACTTTGTATTGAGATCCAAAGAGAGAGAAGAAGCCATCTAGCTAATAACTATGGACCCGAAGGTCTGAAGTAAACTACTCACACATCATCGGAGGGGCCATGTAGTTGATGTAGAGGCCCTCCGTGATCAATGCCCCCTCCGGCGGAGCTCCGAAAAAGGCCCCAAGATGGGATCTCTTGGGTATAGAAGGTTGCGGCGGTGGAAATAGGGTTTCGTGGTGCTCCTAGATGTTTGGGGGGTACGTAGGTATATATAGGAGGAAGAAGTAGGTCGGTTGAGCCATGATGGGCCCATGAGGGGGGAGGGCGCACCCAGGAGGTAGGCGCGCCCCTATGCCTCGTGGCCTCCTCGTTGATTGCTTGACGTCCACTCCAAGTCCTCTGGATCACGTTTGTTCCAAAAATCACGCTCCTGAATGTTTCATTCCGTTTGGATTCCGTTTGATATTCTTTTTCTGCGAAACACTGAAATAGGCAAAAAAACAACAATTTGGGCTAGGCCTCCGGTTAATAGGTTAGTCCCAAAAATAATGTGTAAGTGTAAAATAAAGCCCATTAACATCCAAAATAGATAATATAATAGCACGGAACAATAAAAAATTATAGATACATTGGAGACGTATCAGTGGGTTATCAAGACTATTTTCTGGCGCCGTTGCCGGGGAGCATAGCTCTATTCTTTGAGTCACTTGGGATTTATATCTGCTGGTCACTATGAAGAACTTGAAACATCAAAGAACAAAGATTTTTCCCTCAACTACGAGGGGAGGTAAGGAACTGCCATCTAGCTCTGCACTTGATTCACCTTCTGTTTTGAGTAAACTTACGACACCTACACCTGCTATTCATTCTGATATGTCGCATGTTATTGATGATGCCACTTCTGCTTTTCATGATACTTATGATGAAACTACTTCTATGCTTGATAATACTGTGCCATTAGGTGAATTTCTTGATGAACAATTGGCTAGGGCTAGAGAGAATAAAATTATTGAAACTGATAATATTGATCAAAGTGATGATGAAGATTCTCCCCCTAGATATGAATTGCATGTTGTGCCTGAGGGTTATGTTATGGATGAAGAAACTGCTAGAGACTTTCTTGCTGTCAATGATAGATTTGATCTTAAGAAATTATTAGCTAAGCTTAAAGAAAAGTCTTTGAATGCTAGAATGAAATATGACCCTACTTTTGCTACTTCACCTATCTTTATTACTGATAAAGATTATGATTTCTCTATCGATCCTGAGATAATTACTTTGGTTGAATCTGATCCTTTTTATGGCTATGAATCTGAAACTGTTGTGGCACATCTTACTAAATTAAATGATATAGCCACCTTGTTTACACATGATGAGAAAACTCGCTATTACTTTATCCTTATGTTATTTCCTTTCTCATTAAAGGGTGATGCTAAAATATGGTTTAATTCTCTTGATCCTGGTTGTGTACGTAGTCCCCAGGATATGATTTATTACTTCTCTGCTAAATATTTCCCCCCTCATATGAAACAAGCTGCCTTAAGGGAAATATATAATTTTGTGCAAATTGAAGAAGAGAGTCTCCCACAAGCTTGGGGAGGCTTCTCCGATTACTTAATGCTTTGCCTGATCATCCTCTTAAGAAAAATGAAATACTTGATATCTTTAATAATGGACTAACCGATGCTTCCAGAGACTACCTGGATAGTTGTGCTGGTTGTGTTTTCAGGGAAAGAACTGTTGATCAAGCTGAATTGCTATTGAATAATATATTGACTAATGAAAATAATTGGACACTTCCTGAACCAACTCCTAAGCCAACTCCGAAGAAAAAGGGGTATTCTATTTCTCAGTCCTGAAGATATGCAAGAGGCAAAGAAATCTATGAAAGAAAAAGGTATTAAAGCTGAAGATGTCAAGAATTTACCACCTATTGAAGAAATACACGGTCTTGATAACCTGACACAGGTAGTAAAGGTAAATTCTCTCTATAGATTTGATAAATGTGAAATCCCATTTAATAAGTTTGCTAGCCAATGATTGGATGAGTTTGATGACTTTATGGTTAAACAAGAAAACTTCAATGCTTATGTCGGTAGACAATTGAAACACAATGCTGATATGCTTGAACACTTGTGCGATTATATGTCTAGAGTTAAAGGTGAACTTAAACTTATTAGTAAACATGGTTCTATGGTTACCACTCAGGTAGAACAAGTACTTAAAGCTCAGAATGATTTGCTCAGTGAATTAATAATAAGAAAAATGATAATGATGTTAGAGTTATGACTAGAGGAGGTAAAATGACTCAGGAACCCTTGTATCCTAAGGGCCACCCTAGGAGAATTGAGCAAGATTCTCAGAGAACTAATGTTGATACACCTAGTCCTTCTAAGACAAAGAAAAATAAAAATGATAGGACTTTGCATGCTTCTAGAGAACCTGTTGTTGACACACATGAGAATCCCAATGATATTTCTATTTCTGATACTGAAACACAATCTGGTAATGAACATGAACCTAGTGATAATGTTAATGTTCATGTTGATGTTCAACCTAGTGCTACCTCTTGAGCATTGCGTTGGTTTTCCCCGAAGAGGAAGGGATGATGCAGCAAAGTAGCGTAAGTATTTCCCTCAGTTTTTGAGAACCAAGGTATCAATCCAGTAGGAGGCTACGCGCGAGTCCCTCGCACCTGCACAAAACAAATAAATCCTCGCAACCAACGCAAATAGGGGTTGTCAACCCCTATAGGGCCACTGATGTATACTACACAACCTTCTTCTTGTAGACGTTGTTGGGCCTCCAAGTGCAGAGGTTTGTAGGACAATAGCAAATTTCCTCAAGTGGATGACCTAAGGTTTATCAATCCGTAGGAGGCGTAGGATGAAGATGGTCTCTCTCAAGCAACCCTGCAACCAAATAACAAAGAGTCTCTTGTGTCCCCAACGCACCCAATACAATGGTAAATTGTATAGGTGCACTAGTTCGGCGAAGAGATGGTGATACAAGTGGTATATGGATAGTAGATAAAGGTATTTGTAATCTGAAATAATAAAAACAGCAAGGTAACGAATGATAAAAGTGAGCGTAAACGGTATTGCAATGTGTGGAAATAAGGCCTAGGGTTCATACTTTCGCTAGTGTAAGTTCCCTCAACAATACTAACATAATTGGATCACATAACTATCCCTCAACATGCAACAAAGAGTCACTCCAAAGTCACTAATAGCGGAGAACGAACGAAGAGATTATGGTAGGGTATGAAACCACCTCAAAGTTATTCTTTCCAATCAATCCGTTGGGCTATTCCTATAAGTGTCACAAACAGCCCTAGAGTTCGTACTAGAATAACACCTTAAGACACAAATCAACCAAAACCCTAATGTCACCTAGATACTTCAATGTCACCTCAAGTATCTGTGGGTATGATTATACAAGATGCGTCACACAATCTCAGATTCATCTATTCAACCAACACAAAGGACCTCAAAGAGTGCCCCAAAGTTCTACCGAAGAATCACGACGAAAACGTGTGCCAACCCCTATGCATAGGTTCATGGGTGGAACCCGCAAGTTGATCACCAAAAAATACATCAAGTGAATCACATGATATCCCATTGTCACCACAGATATCCACGGCAAGACATACATCAAGTGTTCTCAAATCTTTAAAGACTCAATCCGATAAGATTACTTCAAGGGGAAAACTCAATTCATTACAAGAGAGTAGAGGGGGAAGAAACATCATAGGATCCAAATATAATAGCAAAGCTCGCGATACATCAAGATCGTATCATCTCAAGAACACGAGAGAGAGAGAGAGAGAGAGAGAGAGAGATCAAACACATAGCTACTGGTACATACCCTCAGCCCCGAGGGAGAACTACTCCCTCCTCGTCATGGAGAGCACCGGGATGATGAAGATGGCCACCAGAGAGGGATTGCCCCCTCCGGTAGGGTGCCGGAACGGGTCTAGATTGGTTTTCGGTGGCTACGGAGGCTTCTGGCGACGGAACTCCCGATCTAATGTCTGTTTGGAAGTTTTAGGGTACGTGGAGTTATATAGGCGGAAGAAGTACGTCAGGGGAGCCATGAGGGCCCCACGAGGCAGGGGGCACGCCCCCTACCCTCATGAGCTCCTCCTTCCTTCCTTGACGTGGGGTCCAAGTCCATCGAGTGGCTTTCGTTCCAAAAATAACTTCTCTAGTTGATTTCGTTCCATTTCGACTCCGTCTGATATTCCTTTTCTTCAAAACACTGAAATAGGCATAAAACAACAATAGTGGATAATAAAGCCCAATAATGCCCAAAACAGTAGATAATATAGCATGGAGCAATCAAAAATTATAGATACGTTGGAGACGTATCAAGCATCCCCAAGCTTAATTCATGCTCGTCCTCGAGTAGGTAAATGATAAAAAAGATAATTTTTGATGTGGAATGTTAGTTGGCATAATTTCAATGTAATTCTTCTTACTTGTGGCATGAATATTCAGATCCATAAGATTCATGACAAAAGTTTAATATTGACATAAAAACAATAATACTTCAAGCATACTAACTAAGCAATCATGTCTTCTCAAAATAACATGGCCAATGTCGGGTGTTTGGTGCGACATATGCCAAAGGATGGCTTATCATGGTGGGGGCGAGTAGAACATCGCCGGTGCCTGGAAACGGGATGAGGTGAAGACATGCACGCCGGCGAATCTTACCCAGCTTCAGGGCTCTCCGGGGAGATAATACCCCTACTGCTGCTCTGCGTGGTCTCCGCATGATCACTACGGCCAAGTGTTTACACGGTTGCTCCTTGAGCTGTTTCGTAGAGGTAGGAGAGGGCAAGGCTAGCTCTCTCCTTCTATCTAATATGGTCTAGAGCTACTGGGTTCCAACCCTTTGCATGGGTGCCCTGGGGGTTTATATAGGCCTACCCCCCAGGGGTACAATGGTAATCCGACTGGGTGCGGGCCCAGCCGTCAGTGCCTCTGGCCCCCGACTTCTCCGCCGACTGCTGGGGCCCACCGACTGGTGGGCCCCGCCGACTGGTCTGTATGGAGCCGACAGGCCGCGTCCGCCGTAGGCGGGTCTTGCCGGCTGCTGATTACTGTAGTCGTGCTTCTGATGACGCGGGCTTGGTCATGGGGTCGTGGCAACAGTCCCGCCGCCTGGCGGGCGATCACTATTGCCACTCCCCATCACATCTTGATTAATGGTGCTGGGGCCCAGGGGAGGGCTCGGCCGACTTCCTTGGGCCGACTCCCGACAGATCCGACTGGTGGTCCTCTCGCTGTCTCCCGGGGTCTCACTGACTGGTGGGACCTGCTACCTCCGGGCCGTACAGACAAGCTGTCGTGGGCGCAAGATTCGGTCCTGTGGTGCCGACGTCAGGGCCGGCAGGGCAACAGTGTCATGCCGCACGGAGATCTTCCTGGGTGCGGCGTGCTGTGGCCATGCCTGCCCTTGGTAAGGGGCGGGAGTGGGCTTCACTGTAGCCACGCCCCTGCCCCGTCCCCTTCGATGAGGTCATGGGGTTTGTTGGAGTCGCGGGCCGACTCCCCGAAGCCGGCTTCTCTGGAAGTCGCCAGTCAGGAGTCGGCTTATCCTGAAGCCGTCCCTGGGACTCGGCCGTGAGCGGGCAGCCAACCGTTTTGCCGTTGACTCCTCAGAAGGCGGCTCTTTGTCCTAGGGTCTTGAGGGCGCAGCCCGTCCCGATGTCTTGAAAGGTTCTGGGGCTCGGGTCGGCCTACCCGTGGCCCATTACCCCGACAGTAGTCCCCGAAGCTGGTGAGGTGCCGCGGTCGATCGGCCGAGAAGCCTCAGCAGTTTCTCTTTCCGGGTGCTCAACACATGGTCTTTGATGGACTTCTGCCGGGCCGACTAGAAGGAGTCGGACTCGCTTGATTCGGACTCACTCAGTTCTGACTCGCTTGGTACTTCGAATGTCGTGGCGGGATTTAAGTGGCGTGCTAGCTAAGCCTTCGGGCCGCCGCCCGTTCTAGGCCTGTCACGCGATGGCACGTGGCTGGGTCGTCCTGCCAGCCTACGCGCGCGACGGGACAGGCCCATAGGCGGGGCCCGCCACTACCGCGCCTCGGCGCCCGAGCGGATCCGCTGCGGCCTCGGTGGACGGTTGGGATTCCTCTGGAGTTACTGCGCGCAGTAACTTTATCATGGAACGTGGGGGACGTGGGGACGTGGGCGCAGTAAATCCCCACGTCCGCCCTCTCGGCTTCGCAACCCACGAGGCTATAAGTAGGGGGAAGAGGGGGGCACGCGCGCCCCTCCTTCCCACTACTCCTCACTCTCTTCCTCCTCACTGCTCCTCGCTCTCCTCCCTCTTCTTCTTCTTCGCTCTGCCACACGCCCAAGCTCTGGCGAACGCCACGGCGACAACTCGCGATGAGTTCTTCCTCCGCCGCCGCGCCTCCCCCGGTGCGCTCCGGCACCTGGGACGGCTCCGAAGTTCATGAAGACCATATCGAGTTCCTCCGCCGAACTCGTCGGCTCCCCTGCGAGGACCGCGTGCAGGTGCGTCTTGCACAGGGGGAGATTTCCCCTGCGCTGCAGGAGGGCGAGCGGGTTATCTTCCGCTCGCACTGCCTGCGCGGGCTGGGGTTGCCAGCGAGCAGTTTCTTCCGGTCCTTCCTAGAGTTCTATGGCCTCCAGCCACACCACCTCACCCCCAACGCGGTGGTGCTGCTGTCCGCCTTCGTGGCCATGTGCGAAGGCTTCCTCGGAGTCCTCCCCACCCTCGAGCTCTGGGGGAGTTCTTCTTCTCCAAGCTCGGCACCCAGGCCACGGGCGTGCCGGCCCAGTGCGGCGCCTTCATCGTCGTGCGAAGGTCAGGGGCCGACAATCCCTTCCCCTCCATCTCGCTGATAAAGTCGGTGAAGATGTGGCAGAGATCCTACTTCTACGTCAGGAACGTCGCCACGAGGGGCGACTGGGTCAACCTTCCGGCTTTCGAAGCCGGCCCGCCGGCTGGGAGACTGCCCAACTGGTCGTACCGGGCCAGGTCGCCGACGCCTGCGGGAGTCGGCGCCGTCGCGCGACTCCGAGTGCTGACGCAGTCGGAGGGCCTGACTGGTCCAGACCCGCTGGCCGCCTTCATGGCACGCCGAGTTCTTCCACTCCAAGGCCGCCCCCACATGATATGCCAGATGAGCGGGCACCGCGACCCGAGTCGGATGTGCACCAAGGACATGCCTCACGAGGAGGTGGTCTTCATGGTGAACTACCTCTCGGACAGCAAGCTCCTGGAGGACTGGCGGTTCGGCAAGGAGCCGTACTCCCGCGCCAACCCCCCACCCGTGGTGAGTTGCCTTTCCTTTCTTTCTTTGGACTGTCTTCTTTCTTGCCGAGTTTGTTTTGACCAGTCGGCTTTGGTCAGAATCCTCTCCTCCACCCATCAGCCGGCTCTTCGGGGCCGGCCCGCGAGTTCCTCGCCGACCGGGCGGAGAGCGACATCGACGACCCCGATCTGGGGGCGGCGGCTCTGGAAGATGATGCCGAGGGAGGAGGAGGAACAGCAGGCGACTTCAGGCCTTCGGCTACCTTCGCCGACTGGCCTGAAGACAACACCGAGGGAGAAGTCGCCCCTCGCCATCGGCCAGGAGCCAGCCAGCCTGGCGCGGGCTCTTCTGCCGCACCGGGCGCTCCAGGCGGCGGGAAGAAGCGCAGGGCCGTGCCGACCTTGTTGGGCAGTCGGCCGAAGAAGCCCAAGGGCTCGGCTGCGGTGACCTGGTGGGACGAGGCGGCCGCGAAGGCCATCCGCTTCCGTAAGGAAGTGAAGAAGCCGCCATTGGTCTCCGCGTGAGTATTCTGTCCCCAAAGCTTTGTTCTTTCTTTGTAACTTTGTCTGAGTCTTCGCTTGCTCCTCTTGCTTCAGGGCTCCCCTCACCCTTGAGAGGGTCACTGCCGCCTCCATCATGGGGTCATTGGAGACGTCCGCGACCACTCGGCGGATTGACCCCGCTGCTGACCTCCGGGAGGCGACGGAGCAGAATGCGCGAGAGAAGCGCAACAAAGAGGAGGCCCTCCGCCTAGAGAAGGCGGAGGCCGGCAGGACGGAGGCCTCCGCCAAGAAAAGACTGGCGGAGGCCGAAGCCGCCACCGTGACGAAGCGGCAGGCTGAGGAAGCCGCATGCCGCCAATCGGCGGTGTTCGTCACCCCACTGAACTCTACGCCACCGCCTCCGGAGTTCACGGGGCCGACTGGAGAAGCCGACAGGGAGAACCCCGTCGAGGAGAGGGAAGGCGGCGACCCCTCTACTCCGGACGCGAACGTTCCGCCGCCGCCTCCGCCGCCGTCTGAAGGCGCGCAAGGCGAGCAGCCAGCGGACCCTCCAGTGCCGCCGACTGGAGACGAGGCTGTGGCGAGGCTACTCCTCCAAGTCGGCTCGCCAACGCGCCATCGCCTGGAGAAGGCGACTTCGGCACCCCGCCCCCTGGAAGCCGGCACCACCAACTCGGCGACCCCAGACGCCGAAGCGACGAGCGCCGCACCTATTGGGTGGGTGCGAGGAGGCAGCACAGGGCCGCTGAACCGGGCGCTCCTGGACGTCCAGGCGAAGCTCCGTGCTGAGGGCGACGCTCTCCAGAGTTGCACCAAGGCGTTCCTAGCGTCGCGGGTAGCCGTCCGGGTATGTTTTTTCCTTTGGTCTTTGTTTTCTTGTTCCTCTCTATGGGGGCGCGCCAGCGCACCCACTGGGTGTAGTCCCCGAGTTTCGGGCTGGCTGCTGAGCAGGCGGCCCGGAACTCCAATTGATGAACTTCTGGGTACTAACTTTGTCTGAAATGCTTGTCGCAGGATTACCACAACCTCCGCGTCACTGCCTTCAACGGTAACGTTGAAGAGCTGGGCAAGCGGACCGCCGACTTGGCGGAGAGCCGGAGTAAGTCCTTTTTCTTCTCTGCGGGGGCGCGCTAGCGCACCCGCGGGCTGTAGTCCCCGAGATTCAGACCGACTGTTGAGCAGTCGGGCCGGATCTCCCCGGCGACCTACTTTATTGATGACTGTTATCTTTCTTCCTTTTCTTCAGGAGCCAACGCTGCTCTTCAACCGCAGCTGAGCGAAGCCAACTCCGCCTTGCGCGCCAAAGGGGAGGAGTGCAGCAGGCTCGCCATAGAGCGTGATCTGCTGGACACTCAGTTGGCAGAGTAGAGGGAGCTACTTGCGAAGACGCAGAAGGAGGCAGAGGAAGCGGAAACCGCCCTCCTGGCCGAGTTCGCGAGCGAGTGCTCCTCCTGGACTGACAAGGAGGCGCTGCTGGCTTCCGGCTTCCACGAAATTGAAGACATCATTGATGGTGAGTCTCCTTATTTATCTTTGAGCTGCCGATTATAAATCGTGCCGATTCCTGGCTTTTGACTTGCTTCTTTGTTTCTTCTGTCTTGGCAGACTTCTTTCCTGGGCACTCGCAGGCCGCCGTCCAAGCAATCGAGGCTGACCATGAAGGTCGGAGGGCAGAAGGCACAGAGATTGCCGCCGACGCCCCCCGAACTCTTGACGAGCACATCCTGAGCATCGAGGCTCGCCTTCGGCCAGCTCACCGGATACTGCGCCGGCTTCAGCGTGTTGGTGCCCAGGCGGTTGCCGCCCTGTGGCCAGACATGCAGGCTCCGCGCACCCCCAGCCTAACGGCCAGCTGGCTAGAGGTCGTGGCTGGCCGTCTTGAGGCCTAGAAGGGCTCTTCGGCCCGAGCTGGAGCGCGCCGGGCCTTGGAGTTCGTCAAGGCGTGGTATCTGGGGCTGGATCTAGACCGGTTGGCCACGCTTCGGTCGGAGGCCCAGCCGGAGCTGGCGGCTACGGAAGATGCCCTCGTCAAGCGTGTTGCGGCGATCGTCGAGTACATCGACACCAGCATCTTTGTCCTCGAGAGGTCTGAAGACGGCGAGGAGGTACCGCCGGAGTGGTTTGGGATGAACCCAGACTACGGCGAAGACTCGGCGGAGGTGATTGGCTCCAGTGTCGAGGAGGAGGACGCGACGGAGGATGGAGGCGAGGCGGAGGCACCAGAAGACGGAGCAGACGGCCAACCTCTGCTCGATCACGCCTCCAGCAACGAGCCGCGTGCGACCGAGTCGACTGCCGCTGGAGGTGATCAATTCGAGACTAGCCAGCCGGCTGCCCCGACGCCTGACGCTGGCGCCTCCTCCGACCCTCCGAATCCATCTGCTGCCTCCTAAGCTGCCGCTGTATCTTTTATTTTATCTGCTTTAGTAGTCTTTGAAGAACTTGTTAATTCGCACAATTCCACCCGCGGGGTGTATTTTGAGCTTCCGCTCGAAGATTCGGCCAAGGGCCTATGTTATGTAAATATATTTATCCGAGTTCTATCTTTTCTTGCGCATTGCTCTTTTGGCTTTTTTCCTTTGCCGCTTTCTCTTAGTTGCCTGCCTTGCCAATCGGACAGCCGCTCTGCGGACTATCGCTGGATCAAGTGCTTGGCTACTTTGGGAAAGCAAGTACTTAGCCGTTTTTAAAGAGTTTTTTTAGCAAGTTGGATAGGAAGCGGCAATCCGACTATTCGACGGTCAGTTTGCGAGAAAAAAGAAAAAAGAGGCTGGAAGCCGCCTTGAGCTATGTTTTATGCTTTGCGTCCTTAACCATTTTTCATGCGAACGCCCATTCTACCTTACCTCTGCCCACCGTACAGTCGCTCAGTGAGCTGCGGCTTCTGACAGAAGACGGTTTAGGTGTTACACACTACTTGTCCGGTTGCAGGAAGCATTTCATAGTGCAAGGCGGCAAGTCCCCGGGCCGACTTGTCGAGCCCGGTGCCAAGCGGCATGACAAAGAGTAACATACTTGTAGGCATAATTTTTGTCATACCGACAAAAGAGGGCAGTCCCCGAGCTCATCTCGGGGTCCCCGAAGTCTTGGTACTTTAATACAAAAGGTAGCGTGGTACATACTGCATCAACTGTAAAATCTTCGGAGTAGATTTGCATTCCATGGCCGCTCTGTCTCCTTGCCGGAGTCGTCCCTCTTGAGTGCTCGGGGCTTCTAAGCGTCAATCAGGTAGTAGGAATCGTTGCCCAGTACTTTGCTGATGATGAAAGGGCCTTCCCAAGGTGCTGACAGCTTATGCTGGCCGGCTGTTCGCTGGATCAGCCGGAGCACAAGGTCGCCTTCTTGGAAAGATCTTGGCCTGACCTTCCTGTTGTGGTATCGGCGCAGGCTCTGCTGGTAGATGCTGGACCGGCTGAGTGCCAACAGCCGACCCTCTTCCAACAGATCGACGCCGTCTTGTCGTGCTTCTTCTACTTCTTCCTTGGTGTATATGGTGACTCGTGGGGAGTCGAACTCTATGTCTGTTGGGATGACGGCTTCGGCGCCGTAGATGAGGAAGAAGGGCGTGAAGCCGGTTGACTTGTTTGGAGTCGTGCGCAGACTCTAGAGGACGGCTGGCAGCTCGTCGAGCCAGCAACCAGCCGAGCGCTCCAGAGGCTCGATCAGCCGAGGCTTGATGCTAGACAGGATGACGCCATTTGCTCGCTCCACTTGGCTGTTTGACTGCGGATGGGCGACGGACGCTAGGTCCAGTCGGATGCCCTATGTTGCGCAGAAACGGGCCAAGGCGCCTTTGGCGAAATTTGTGCTGTTGTCAGTGATGATGTTGTGTGGTATGCCATACCGAATTGTGATATCGGTGATGAAAGTCACGGCAGTCGGACCGTTCAGTTTCTTAATTGGCTTCGCTTCTATCCACTTGGTGAACTTGTCCACTACGACAAGTAGGTGAGTTAAACCACCTCATGCTGTCTTGAATGGTCGCACTATGTCTAGACTCCAAACTGCGAAAGGCCAGGCAATGGGGATGGTCTTGAGCACAGAAGCCGGCTGGTGCGGCTTGGAGCTGAACTTTTGGCATCCTTTGCATTTTTGGACCAACTCCTTGGCCTCTTCAAAGGCAGTCAGCCAGAAGAAACCGTGTCGAAAGGCTTTGGCGACGAGTGCTCTTGAAGCCGCATGGTGGCCGCATTCGCCTTGATGGATGTCTTTGAGAATTGCTTGGCCTTGCTCTAGCTCTACGCAGCGCTGGTAGACACCAGTGACGTTGCGTCTGACCAGCTATCTGTTGACTATGGTATAGGCTGCCGCCCGGCGTTGTACTTGCCGAGCTGAGGTCTCATCAGTTGGTAGCTCTTTGTTCACCAGGAATTTGAGGATGGGCTGGGCCCATGACGGTGCTGCTATTTCTTCAACTGCTAGAATTGCGACTTGGACGAGGGCGGCTGGGCTGGGGGGCGGCGGGTTGGAGTCAACAATTGCTTGCTGGGTTAATGAGGTCCCCAGGCCGATTGGGGCGGCCCCTGGGTCGAGTTATGGAGTCTTCGAGTCCGCCACCGCACTCCCCGGGCCGGGTTCCGCTGTCCCTGGGCTGGCCTCGACTGTGGCGGCTCCGGAGCCATCTGCCGAGATCCTCGTGCCGCCTGTCGGGGCTCTGGAGTCGGATCCGATGTCTTTGGGAGGAGCCGGTACGAAGATGGAGTCTGATTCTGGTGAAGGCTTGACGAACGGCTTGAGGAGGCGTTGAAGGGCGACGCCAGATGGTATTGCTTGGTGGGTAGAGCCGATTCGTGCCAAGGCATGTGCTTGGTCGTTGTTGTTTCTTGGCACATGGATAAACTCGCACCCCTCGAAATACCCACTGAGTTGTTGCACGAGGAAACGGTAACTCGCCATGTTTGCATCTTTCGCGTCCCAGTTGCCAGATGACTGCTGGACCACTAAGTCCGAGTCGCCATAACACAAGATCCGGCGGATGCCTAGTTCTTTGGCAAGCCGGAGCCCGTGAATGAGTGCCTCGTACTCGGCGACGTTGTTGGAGGCGGCAAAATGGATTTGCAGTGCATATTTGAGCTTGTCGCCTTTAGGGGAAGTGAGGACGACGCCGGCTCCCAAGCCGGTGCGCATCTTGGAGCCGTCGAAATGCATCCGCCAATGGGTGGAGTCGGGCGCTGGAGGCAGGTACTGGGTCTTGGCCCAGTCGACGAGAAAGTCGGCCAGTGCTTGTGACTTGATGGCGGTGCGGGGCTGGTAGTAGATGGTGTAGGGAGCCAGCTCTATGGCCCACTTGGCCACTCGGCCGGAAGCATCTCGCCTGCCAATGATCTCGGCGAGTGAGGCCGTGCAGACCACCATGATTGGATGCTCTTGAAAATAAGGCTTCAATTTCTTGGCAGTAAAGTGTACGCCATAGCACATCTTCTGGTAGTGGGGATAGTTCTGCTTGGAGGTCGACAGTACCTCACTCAGGTAATATACTGGTCTCTGGATAGGTAGCGCCTTGCCTTCCTCCTTGCGTTCCACTACAATGACCGTGCTGACTACCCGGCTGGTGGCGGCGATGTACAGGAGCATAGGTTCCTTGGGAGTCGGAGCCGCCAGGACGGGTGGAGTAGTCAGCATCTTCTTCAATTGGAGAAAAGCTTCGTCCGCCTTGTGGTTCCACTCGAAAAAAGTGGTCTTCTTCATGAGTTGGTATAAGGGGAGAGCTTTCTCGCCCAGCCGACTGATGAATCGGCTGATGGACGCCAAGCAGCCGGTGAACTTTTGCACATCCAGCAGTCGGCCGGGTACCTCCATTCTCTCAATGGCCTTGATTTTTACTGGGTTGCATTCTATGCCGCGTTTAGAGACCAGGAAGCCAAGGAGCTGGCCGGCTGGTACCCCGAAGACACACTTCTTGGGGTTGAGCTTGATCCGGAATCAGCGCAGGTTTTCAAAGGTCTCCTTGAGATCTTCCAGCAGTGTTCCATGCTTTTCCGTCTTCACCACCACGTCGTCCATGTAGACGTGGGCGTTCCTGTCGAGCTGCTTGAGGAGACACTTCTGCATGCAACGCTGAAAGGTGGCGCAGGCATTCCTCAAGCCGAACATCATGGTGAGGTAGCAGAATGCTCCAAACGGCGTGATGAAGGCGGTCTTCAATCTGTCAGCCGGGTTCAGCTTGATCTGGTGATATCCTGAGTATGCATCCAAGAAACTCAACAGCTCGCATCCAGCTGTGGAGTCTATCACCTGATCGATTCTTGGTAGAGCAAATGGGTCCTTGGGACAGACCTTGTTGAGGCTCGTGTAGTCAATACACATTCGCCTCTGCTTGTTCTTCTTTAGTACCAGGACCGGATTTGCCAGCCACTCCGGAAAGAAAACTTCCATAATGAAGCTGGCTGCTAGGAGTCGGGCTATCTCTTCTCCAACCACTCTTCTCTTCTCTTCTGATAGGCGGCGCAGGGGCTGCCTGACCGGCTTTGCATCAGATCGGACATGTAACTTGTGCTCGGCGAATTCCATCGGCACACCTGGCATGTCTTTGGGGGACCATGCGAAGATGTCCCGATTCTCACGGAGGAAATCGTCGAGCTCGCCTTCCTATTTGCTGTCGAGGTTTGCACCTACGGCGACGTACCTCTCTGGGTGCTCCGGATCCAAGGGTATCTTCTTTGTCTCTTTGGCCGGCTTGAACGAACCCTCAGCCTCCGACTCTTTTGGGTTGGGCGATACCTCAGGCTGCTTGTCGGCCATTGCCACAACTCGCTCGAGGAGCCGCTTCTCGGTCGCGATTACCAGGGACTCGGCCAGCCGACTGCTCTCAGCCGCGCAAGCAGACGACTTTCGGTAGTCGCCAGCCACAGTCAGAATTCCCCTGGAACTAGGCATCTTCATCTTGAGGTAAGCATAGTGGGGGACCGCCATGAACTTGGCCAAGGCGGGTCGGCCAAGTAGCACATGGTATGGGCTCTCAAGGTCCACCACCTCAAACCAAACAGACTCTCTTCGGAAGTGATCTTTGTCCCCAAAGAGGACGTCCATCAGGATCTTGCCGATCGGCGAGCAGGAAAGCCCAGGGACAATGTCGTGGAACACTGTCCGGCTGTTCTGAAGCTCTCTTTGCTTGATTCCTAACTTCTCCATGGTGTCCTTGTACAGGATATTGATGCTGCTGTCTCCGTCTATTAGAACTCGCGAGAAACGTGCAGCTCATCTATCCGTGGAAAAGGTGGCGTCCAAGACCAAGGCATAGGAGCCCGGACTCGGCATCACCTCTGGGTGGTCATCCCTGCTCCAGCTGATGGGCCTTTCAGACCAGTGCATGAACTCTGGTGTTTCCGACGCTACTGCAGTCACCTCTTGTCGCTGCAGCCGCCTGCTGCGTCGATCATCAGCCATACTGGTAAACACCACGTAGGCTCCGTGTTCTTCAGGGTATTCGTCTTGCACTGCACCGACTGGCCTGGCAGCCGGCTGCTGGGGCGGAGGCGGAGGCGGCTGCCCAACAAGCGGGGGAGGCAGGAGGCCGTCTCCCTTGGCAATCCTGGTGAGCCAGTGGCACTTCCGGGTGGTGTGATTCGACGGCTTCGCGCCGCTGTGAAATTTGCAAGGTCCATCCAGGGTCTGCTCGTAGGAGAAGGCCGGCAACCAGTTTGTCTTGCCGCCTTTTTGTCGCTTGAGCGGGGGCTGCCCATCCGGCTGCTGGGCTTCAATGGTCGCGACCTGCCAACTGCTGGAAGCCGGCTGCGGGGCCTTGCGCTTGTGGTCGCCCTGTGGTTGTCGCCGGCTGGCGTCTCCCGCCGGAGTCCTTGGAGCTTGAGGGGCCACTTTGCCAGTTATGCTGACTTGGATCTCCGCCTTCATGGAGGAGTCGGCTGTGGCGTACTTGTCCGCTATGATCAGCAGCTCGTCGAGGGTTCCTGGCTCGTCGCAGAGGAGCTTGTGGTTGAGGAGGGTTCCTTATCGGCACCCGGCTATGAAGTACTCGATGGCCTGCACCTCGTGCACGCCCTCGCAGGAGTTCCGGAGCTCAGCCCAACGCGTGAGGTAGTCGCGAGTCGACTCGTCAGGACCTTGCACGCACAAGGAGAGCTGTTGAAGCTTGGGGGGACGCTTGTACGTGCTGGTGAAGTTGCAGACGAACACTTCGGTGAAGTCAACCCAACTATTGATGCTGCAGGGCCTCAGGTTGTTCAGCCATGTCCGGCCCGTGCCCTGAAGCATGAGCGAAACGTATTTTACGGCAACACGTTTGTTGCCGTTTGCTATGCTGACAGCCGTGGAGTAGTCGACCAGTCAGTCTTCTGGCTTCACGGAGCTGGTGTACTTGGGTGTGTCTCTTGGGAGCGTGAACCCTCTGGGAAAGGGCTCGTCCCGAATGCGGGGCCCGAAACAAGGCGGACCCAGCTCATCTTCATCTTCCAGCGCCAGGGACCGGTGAAGTCGGTCGATCCGGTGGCGGGCATCATTCTCTCGAACTCCCTCTCAGCGGCCAAGGCGGTCACCGAGAGTCGGATGGTCAACAGGCGGCAAGGAGACTCGCCTCTCCTTACGGGGAGGGGGAGGCGGACAGTCGTCCCATTGTTCCACTGCTCTCGGGCGGCCGTCTCGGTCGCGCTCTCTGGTAATGCAAGTCCGACTGTGGCTGACAGCCGGCTCCTCGTCTCTTCGTCCTCGGGCGCCGCCAGTCGGCGTCCGAGACGTCGCGTCTTGATCTCTGTGCGGGTCGTCGTTTGGCCGCTGCGGCACCTCTGTGCGGTAGCCGGCCTCGTTCTGCGCGGCGGCCGCGTCGAGGAGCCGCTGGACTCGCTCCATCATGAGGCGGCGTTCTTCGCCCTCGAAATTGTCCAGCTCATCCGCCGCTGCCTGGGCGGCTTGGATGTTCTCCGCTGGTGTAGCGTACACGGGGTGGCTGGCCCCAAACAGGCTGGCGATGGCTACGCCGCGCTGCTGGACCGCGCCAAGGCGGCTGGGCCCTGCCGGGGCCGGCGAGCCGCCAACGGCGCGATCCATCTCCCGCTGGTAGGCTTCTGACAAGCGTCTCATGCTGGCCAGCTTCTTCGCGCCTTCAACGAGCTGAAGGCGGCGCGCTTCCAACGTCTCTGCGTCAGCGTCTTCCAGAATGGGCGCAGTTAGGTCTTGTAGCGCCGTGCCGAGCGAGTCATGCGCTCCTCCGCCGGGGGACTCGTCATGGCTGATGACTAGCACCTCGGTGACAGTGCTTCCGTTGCTCTCCACGTGAGGGAGAGGTTCGTCGTAGACCACCACATTGGTGGGGAACGCGTCGAGCGACGCGGTGTCGGAGTCGACCAGCATCGGGTCGGTGGAGCCTACAGACTCCAAGTCTACGGCGGGCTCGCGGGAAACATGGAGTTGATCGAGGAGGCCCGCGAGGAGGTTCTCGGGGCCACCCGTGCCTGCGTCGGACGCAGGTTCGTCGGAGAGGCGGACCTCGCCGACAAGTTCGGCCAAGGAGCTGGCTGCGCAGGCGATCTCAATGCCGCGCAGCGCGTCGGTGCAAACTTCGTCTGGCGTGCCTGGCTGGCTGCGCTCGCTAGGGAGGAAAAGGGTTCCCGTCCAGAACAGATCTCCGGACGGCAGTGCACCATGCCCACGGTGGGCGCCAAATGTCGGGGGTTTGGTGCGACATATGCCAAAGGATGGCTTATCATGGTGGGGGCGAGTAGAACGTCGCCGGTGCCTGGAAACGGGATGAGGCGAAGACATGCACGCCGGCGAATCTTACCCAGCTTCAGGGCTCTCCGAGGAGATAATACCCCTACTGCTGCTCTGCGGGGTCTCCGCGTGATCACTATGGCCAAGTGTTTACACGGTTGCTCCTTGAGCTGTTTCTTAGAGGTAGGAGAGGGTAAGTCTAGCTCTCTCCTTCTATCTGATATGGTCTAGAGCTACTGGGTTCCAACCCTTTGCATGGGTGCCCTGGGGGGTTTATATAGGCCTACCCCCAGGGGTACAATGGTAATCCGACTGGACGCGGGCCCAGCCGTCAGTGCCTCTGGCCCCCGACTTCTCTGCCGACTGCTCGGGCCCGCCGACTGGTGGGCCCCACCGACTGGTCTGTACGGAGCCGACAGGCCGCGTCCGCCGTGGGCGGGTCTTGCCGGCTGCTGATTACTGTAGCCGTGCTTCTGATGATGCGGGCTTGGTCATGGGGTCGTGGCAACAGTCCCGCCGCCTGGCGGGCGATCACTATTGCCACTCCCCATCACATCTTGATTAATGGTGCGTGGGGCCCAGGGGAGGGCTCGGCCGACTTCCCTGGGCCGACTCCTGACAGATCCGACTGGTGGTCCTCTCGCCGTCTCCCGGGGTCTCACTGACTGGTGGGACCTGCTACCTCCGGGCCGTACAGACAAGCTGTCGTGGGCGCAGGATTCGGTCCTGTGGTGCTGACGTCAGGGCCGGCAGGGCAACAGTGCCACGCCGCACGGAGATCTTCCTGGGTGCAGCGTGCTGTGGCCATGCCTGCCCTTGGTAAGGGGCGGGGGTGGGCTTCACTATAGCCACGCCCCTGCCCCGTCTCCTTCGATGAGGTCATGGGGTTTGTTGGAGTCGCGGGCCGACTCCCCGAAGCCGGCTTCTCTGGAAGTCGCCAGTCAGGAGTCGGCTTATCCTGAAGCCGTCCCTGGGACTCGGCCGTGAGTGGGCAGTCAGCCGTCTTGCCGTTGACTCCTCAGAAGGCGGCTCTTTGTTCTAGGGTCTTGAGGGCGCAGCCCGCCCCGATGTCTTGAAAGGTTCTGGGGCTCGGGTCGGCCTACCCGTGGCCCATTACTCCGACAGCCAAAGAAAGTTATCCCTACAAAATCATATAGTCTGGCTATGCTCCATCTTCACCACACAAAATATTTAAATCATGCACAACCCCGATGACAAGCCAAGCAATTATTTCATACTTTTGATGTTCTCAAACTTTTTCGATCTTCACGCAATACATGAGCGTGAGCCATGGATATAGCACTATAGGTGGAACAGAATGGTGGTTGTGGAGAAGACAAAAAGGGAGAAGATAGTCTCACATAAACTAGGCGTATCAACGGGCTATGGAGATGCCCATCAATTGATATCAATGTGAGTGAGTAGGGATTGCCATGCAACGGATGCACTAGAGCTATAAATATATGAAAGCTAAACAAAAGAAACTAGTGGGTGTGCATCCAACTTGCTTGATCATGAAGACCTAGGGCATTTTGAGGAAGCCCATCATTGGAATATACAAGCCAAGTTCTATAATGAAAGATTCCCACTAGTATATGAAAGTGACAACATAGGAGACTCTCTATCATGAAGATCATTGTGCTACTTTGAAGCATAAGTGTGGAAAAAGGATAGTAGCATTGTCCCTTTTATTTTTTTATTTTTTATTTGGCCTCTCTTTTTTTGGCCTTTCCCCTTATTTTTATTTGACCTTTCTTTTTTTGGCCTTTCTTCTTTTTATTTTTATTTTTTTGGGACAATGCTCTATTAATGATGATCATCACACTTCTATTTATTTACAACTCAATGATTACAACTCGATACTTAGAACAAAATATGACTCTTATGAATGCCTCCGGCGGTGTACCGGGATGTGCAATGACTCATGAGTGACATGTATGAAAGAATTATGAACGGTGGCTTTGCCACAAATACAATGTCAACTACATGATCATGCTAAGCAATATGACAATGATGGAGTGTGTCATAATAACCGGAACGGTGGAAAGTTGCATGGCAATATATCTCGGAATGGCTATGGAAATGCCATAATAGGTAGGTATGGTGGTTGTTTTGAGGAAGGTATATGGTGGGTTTATGGTACCGGCGAAAGTTGCGCGGTACTAGAGAGGCTAGCAATGGTGGAAGGGTGAGAGTACGTATAATCCATGGACTCAACATTAGTCATAAAGAACTCACATACTTATTGCAAAAATCTAGAAGTTATCAAAGCAAAGTATTATGCGCATGCTCCTAGGGGGATAGATTGGTAGGAAAAGACCATCGCTCGTCCCCGACCACCACTCATAAGGAAGACAATCAATAAATAAATCATGCTCCGAATTCATCACATAACGGTTCACCATACGTGCATGCTACGGGAATCACAAACTTCAACACAAGTATTTCTCAAATTCACAACTACTCAACTAGCATGACTCTAATATCACCATCTCCATATCTCAAAACAATTATCAAGTATCAAACTTCTCATAGTATTCAACACACTCATAAGAGAATTTTATTATTCTTGAATACCTAGCATATTAGGATTTTAAGCAAATTACCATGCTATTTAAGACTCTCAAAATAATCTAAGTGAAGCATGCGAGTTCATCTATTTCTTCAAAATAAAACTACCACCATGCTCTAAAAGATATAAGTGAAGCACTAGAGCAAATGACAAACTACTTCGAAAGATATAAGTGAAGATCAATGAGTAGTCGAATAATTATGCAACTATGTGAAGACTCTCTAACATTTAATAATTTCATATCTTGGTAATTTATTCAAACAGCAAGCAAAGCAAAATAAAATGACATCTAAGAATAGCAAACATCATGTGAAGAAGCAAAAACTTAGGATCAACCGATACTAACCGATAGTTGTTGAAGAAGAAAGGTGGGATGCCAACCGGGGCATCCCCAAGCTTAGATGCTTGAGACTTCTTGAAATATTATCTTGGGGTGCCTTGGGCATCCCCAAGCTTGAGCTTTTGTGTCTCCTTAATTCCTCTCATATCACGGTCTCCCTAAATCTCAAAAGCTTCATCCACACAAAACTCAACAAGGACTCGTGAGATAAGTTAGTATAAACCATTGCCAAAACCTTATCATACTCTACTGTAGCAAATCACTAAAATTATTATTAAACCTTGCATACTAAATGCCTCTGCATATTTATAGTCCTATCCTCAAATAGAATCATTAAAGAAGCAAACATATGCAAACATAACAGCAATCTGCCTAAACAGGATAGTCTGTAAAGAATGCAGCAACATCCATACTTCCCTAGCTCCAAAAATTATGAAAGAAAATTCCCACTGTAGTAAATTTATCATATCTTAATATTCAAAAGGTTTCAACAGTTTATCACATTCTTAATTTTCTAGGGAATTATTGCAACAGCGGTAAACTTTCTGTTTTCAAACAGCAACATGTATACTTGTAACATAGGCATAGTAAAGGCTACCAATGCCACTTTTATTGAAATAAAAGATGGAAAACATTGTTCTAAATAACATAAAGAAAATACTAACAAAATAAATTGACGCTCCAAGCAAAACACATATCACATGGTGAATAAAAATATAGCTCCAAGTAAAGTTACCGATGAACGAAGACGAAAGAGGGGATGCCTTCCGGGGCATCCCCAAGCTTAGGCTCTTGGTTATCCTTGAATATTACCTTGGGATGCCTTGGGAATCCCCAATCTTAGGCTCTTGCCACTCCTTATTCCATAGTCCATCGAATCCTTACCCAAAACTTGAAAACTTCACAACACAAAACTTAACAGAAAACTCGTAAGCTCCGTTAGCGAAAGAAAACAAAACACCACTTAAAGGTACTGTAATGAAATCATTCTTTATTTATATTGGTGTTAATCCTACTTTATTCCAACTTCTCTATGGTTTATAAACTATTTTACTAGCCATAGATTCATCAAAATAAGCAAACAACACATAGAAAACAGAATCTGTCAAAAACAGAACAGTCTGTAGTAATCTGGATCAAACGTATACTTCTGGAACTCATAATATTCTCAAATAAATTGCTGGACCTGAGGAATTTATGTATTAATTATCTTCAAAAATAATTAACTTAATATCACTCCCCAAATAAAAATGGCATCAATTCTCGTGAGCGCTAAAGTTTCTGTTTTTTACAGCATGATCAACAAGACTTTCCCCAAGTCTTCCCAAAGGTTCTACTTGGCACAAAAACTAATTAAAAGCATAAAACCACATCTAAACAGAGGCTAGATGAATTATTTATTACTAAACAGGAACAAAAAGTAAGGAAGAAAAATAAAGTTGGGTTGCCTCCCAACAAGCGCTATCGTTTAACGCCCCTAGCTAGGCATGATGATTTCAACGATGCTCACATAAAAGATAAGAATTGAAATATAAAGAGAGAATCATGAAGAATATTACTAGCACATTTAAGTCTAACCGACTTCCTATGCATAGGGATTTTGTGAGCAAACAACTTGTGGGAAAATAATCAACTTGCATAGGAAAGCAAAACAAGCATAACTTCAAGACTTTAAGCACATAGAGAGAAAACTTGATATTATTGCAATTCCTACAAGCATATGTTCCTCCCTCATAATAAATTTCAGTAGCACCATGAATGAATTCAACAATATAACCAGCACCTAAAGCATTATTTTCATGATCTACGAGCATAGAAAATTTACTACTCTCCACATAAGCCAAATTCTTCTCATAAATAACAGTGGGAGCAAACTCAACAAAGTAACTATCATGTGATTGAGAATTAAGATCAAGATGACAAGTTTCATGGTTATAATTATTCTTTAAATCATACGTGTCATCACAATAATCATCATAGATAGCAACTTTGTTCCCATAATCAATTGGAACCTCTTCCGGAATAGTGGATTTATCACAAAATAAAGTCATGACCTCTCCAAATCCACTTTCATCAATATAATCATCATAAATAGGAGGCATGCTTTCATCATAATAAATTTGCTCATCAAAACTTGGGGAACAAAAAATATCATCTTCATCAAACATAGCTTCCCCAAGCTTGTGGCTTTGCATATCATTAGCATTATGTGTATTCAAGGAATTCATACTAACAACATTGCAATCATGCTCATCATTCAAATATTTAGTGCCAAACATTCTAATGCATTCTTCTTCTAGCACTTCACAATTATCGGAATCCTTATTCTCATGAAAGACATTAAAAAGATGAAGCATATGAGGCATCCATAATTCCATTTTTTGTAGTTTTCTTTTATAAACTAAACTAGTGATAAAACAAGAAACTAACAGACTCGATTGCAAGATCTAAAGATATACCTTCAAGCACTCACCTCCCCGGCAACGACGCCAGAAAAGAGCTTGATGTCTACTACACAACCTTCTTCTTGTAGACATTGTTGGGCCTCCAAGTGCAGAGGTTTATAGGACAGTAGCAAATTTCCCTCAAGTGGATGACCTAAGGTTTATCAATCCGTAGGAGGCGTAGGATGAAGATGGTCTCTCTCAAGCAACCCTGCAACTAAATAACAAAGAGTCTCTTGTGTCCCCAACACACCCAATACAATGGTAAATTGTATAGGTGCACTAGTTTGGCGAAGAGATGGTGATACAAGTGGTATATGGCTAGTAGATAAAGGTATTTGTAATCTGAAATAATAAAAACAGCAAGGTAATGAATGATAAAAGTGAGCGTAAACGGTATTGCAATGTGTGGAAATAAGGCCTAGGGTTCATACTTTCGCTAGTGTAAGTTCCCTCAACAATACTAACATAATTGGATCACATAACTATCCCTCAACATGCAACAAAGAGTCACTCCAAAGTCACTAATAGCGGAGAACGAACGAAGAGATTATGGTAGGGTACGAAACCACCTCAAAGTAATTCTTTCCAATCAATCCGTTGGGCTATTCCTATAAGTGTCACAAACAACCCTAGAGTTCGTACTAGAATAACACCTTAAGACACAAATCAACCAAAACCCTAATGTCACCTAGATACTCCAATGTCACCTCAAGTATCCGTGGGTATGATTATACGAGATGCGTCACACAATCTCGGATTCATCTGTTCAACCAACACAAAGGACCTCAAAGAGTGCCCCAAAGTTCTACCGGAGAATCACGACGAAAACGTGTGCCAACCCCTATGCATAGGTTCATGGGCGGAACCCGCAAGTTGATCACCAAAACATACATCAAGTGAATCACGTGATATCCCATTGTCACCACAGATATCCACGGCAAGACATACATCAAGTGTTCTCAAATCTTTAAAGACTCAATCCGATAAGATTACTTCAGGGGAAAACTCAATTCATTACAAGAGAGTAGAGGGGGGAAGAAACATCATAGGATCCAAATATAATAGCAAAGCTCGCGATACATCAAGATAGTATCATCTCAAGAACACGAGAGAGAGAGAGATCAAACACATAGCTACTGGTAGATACCCTCAGCCCCGAGGGAGAACTACTCCCTCATCGTCATGGAGAGCACCGGGATGATGAAGATGGCCACCGGAGAGGGATTGCCCCCTCCGGCAGGGTACCGGAACGGGTCTAGATTGGTTTTCGGTGGCTACGGAGGCTTCTGGCGGCGGAACTCCCAATCTAATGTATGTTTGGAAGTTTTAGGGTACATGGAGTTATATAGGCGGAAGAAGTACGTCAGGGGAGCCACGAGGGCCCCACGAGGCAGGGGGGCACGCTCCAGGGGGGTGGGCGCGCCCCTACCCTCGTGAGCTCCTCCTTCCTTCCTTGACGTGGGGTCCAAGTCCATCGGGTGGCTTTCATTCCAAAAATAACTTCTCTAGTTGATTTCGTTCCGTTTAGACTCCGTCTGATATTCCTTTTCTTCAAAACACTGAAATAGGCATAAAACAGCAAATCTGGGCTGGGCCTCCGGTTAATAGGTTAGTCCCGAAAGTAATATAAAAGTGGATAATAAAGCCCAATAATACCCAAAACAGTAGATAATATAGCATGGAGCAATCAAAAATTATAGATACGTTGGAGACGTATCAGCCACTTACGAGAGTGAGATTTGATAGATATGATAAGATAATTTTTTTGGTATTTTTATGATAAAAGATGCAAAGTAAAATAAAGGCAAAGTAAATAGCAAAGGAAACAACTAAGTAGTAGGAGATCAATATGATAAAGATAGACCTAGGGGCCATAGGTTTCACTAGTGGCTTCTCTCGGGAGCATAAGTATTCTACGGTGGGTGAACAAATTACTGTTGAGCAATTGACAAAATTGAGCATAGTTATGAGAATATCTAGGTATGATCATGTATATAGGCATCACGTCCGAGACAACTAGACCGACTCCTGCCTGCAGCTACTACTATTACTCCACTCATCGATCGCTATCCAGCATGCATCTAGAGTATTAAGTTAAAAACAGAGTAACGCCTTAAGCAAGATGACATGATGTAGAGGGATAGACTCATGCAATATGAAGAAAACCCCATCTTGTTATCCTCGATGGAAACAATACAATACGTGCCTTGTTGCCCTTACTGTCACCGGGAAAGGACACCGCAAGATTGAACCCAAAGCTAAGCACTTCTCCCATTGCAAGAAAGATCAATCTAGTAGGCCAAACCAAACTGATAATTCGAAGAGACTTGCAAAGATAACCAATCATACATAAAAGAATTCAGAGAAGATTCGAATATTATTCATAGATAGACTTGATCATAAACCCACAATTCATCGGTCTCAACAAACACACCGCAAAAAGAAGATTACATCAAATAGATCTCCACAAGAGAGGGGGAGAACATTGTATTGAGATCCAAAAAGAGAGAAGAAGCCATCTAGCTACTAACTATGGACCCGTAGGTCTGAGGTAAACTACTCACACTTCATCGGAGAGGCTATGGTGTTGATGTAGAAGCCCTTCGTGATCGATGCCCCCTCCGGCGGAGCTCCGGAACAGGCCCCGAGATGGGATCTTGTGGATACAGAAAGTTATGATGGTGGAATTAGGGTTTTGGCTCCTGTTCTGATCGTTTGGGGGTACGTGGATATATATAGGAGGAAGGAGTACGTCGGTGGAGCAACAGGGGGCCCACGAGGGTGGAGGGCGTGCCTGGTGGGGGTGGGCACGCCCCCCTACCTCGTGGCCTCCTGTTTTATTTCTTGACGTAGGGTCCAAGTCTCTCTGGTCTTATTCGTTGAGAAAATCACGTTCCCGAAGGTTTCATTCCGTTTGGACTCCATTTGATATTCCTTTTTTTCGAAACCCTAAAACAGGCAAAAAACAGCAATTCTGGGCTGGGTCTCCGGTTAATAGGTTAGTCCCAAAAATAATATAAAAGTGGATAATAAAGCCCAAAAATGTCCAAAACAGTAGATGCTATATCAAAAATTATAGATACGTTGGAGACGTATCAAGCATCCCCAAGCTTAATTCCTGCTCGTCCTCGAGTAGGTAAATGATAAAAACAGAATTTTTGATGCGGAGTGCTACTTGGCATAATTTTAATGTAATTCTTATTAATTGTGGTATGAATATTCAGATCTGAAAGATTCAAAACAAAAGTTCATCTTGACATAAAAATAATAATACTTCAAGCATACTAACAAAGCAATTATGTCTTCTCAAAATAACATGGCTAAAGAAAGTTATCCCTACAAAATCATATAGACTGGCTATGCTCTATCTTCACCACACAAAATATTTAAATCATGCACAACCCCGATGACAAGCCAAGCAATTGTTTCATACTTTTGACATTCTCAAAACATTTTCAATCTTCACGCAATACATGAGCGTGAGCCATGGATATAGCACTAAAGGTGGAATAGAGTGGTGGTTGTGGAGAAGACAAAAAGGGAGAAGATAGTCTCACATCGACTAGGCGTATCAACGGGCTATGGAGATTCCCATCAATAGATATCAATGTGAGTGAGTAGGAATTGCCATGCAACGGATGCACTAGAGCTATAAGTATATGAAATCTCAAAAAGAAACTAAGTGGGTGTGCATCCAACTTGCTTGCTCATGAAGACCTAGGGCAATTTTGAGGAAGCCCATCATTGGAATATACAAGCCAAGTTCTATAATGAAAGATTCCCACTAGTATATGAAAGTGATAACATGAGATACTCTCTACTATGGAGATCATGGTGCTACTTTGAAGCACAAGTGTGGTAAAAGGATAGTAACATTGTCCCTTCTCTGTTTTTCTCTCATTTTTTTATTTGGGCCTTTTCTTTTTTTTATGGCCTCTTTTCTTTCTCTTTTTTTTATTTGATCTTCTTTGGCCTGTTTTATTTATTTTTCGTCCGGAGTCTCATCCCGACTTGTGGGGGAATCATAGTCTCCATCATCCTTTCCTCACTGGGACAATGCTCTAATAATGATGATCATCACACTTTTATTTTTCTTACAACTCAACAATTACAACCCGATACTTAGAACAAAATATGACTCTATGTGAATGCCTCCGGCGGTGTACCGGGATATGCAATGACTCATGAGTGACATGTATGAAAGAATTATGAATGGTGGCTTTGCCACGAATACGGTGTCAACTACATGATCATGCTAAGCAATATGTCAATGATGGAGTGTGTCATAATAAATGGAACGATGGAAAGTTGCATGGCAATATATCTCAGAATGGCTATGGAAATGCCATAATAGGTAGGTATGGTGGCTGTTTTGAGGAAGGTATATGGTGGGTGTATGATACCGGCGAAAGGTGTGCGGTATTAGAGAGGCTAGTAAAGGTGGAAGGGTGAGAGTGCGTATAATCCATGGACTCAACGTTAGTCATAAAGAACTCATATACTTATTGCAAAAATCTACAAGTTATCAAAGCAAAGTATTACGCGCATGCTCCTAGGGGGGTAGATTGGTAGGAAAAGACCATCGCTCGTCCCCGACCGCCACTCATAATGAAGGCAATCAAAAAATAAATCATGCTCCGACTTCATCACATAACTGTTCACCGTACGTACATGCTACAGGAATCACAAACTTCAACACAAGCATTTCTCAAATTCACAACTACTCAACTAGCATGACTTTAATATCACCATCCCTATATCTCAAAACAATTATGAAGTATCAAACTTATCATAGTATTCAACACACTCATAAGAAACTTTTATTATTAATCTTGTATACCAAGCATATTAGGATTTTAAGCAAATTACCATGCTATTTAAGACTCTCAAAATAATCTAAGTGAAGCATGAGAGATCAATAGTTTCTATAAAACAAATCCACCACCGTGCTCTAAAAGGATATAAGTGAAGTACTAGAGCAAAATTATATAACTCAAAAGATATAAGCAAAGCACATAGAGTATTCTAACAAATTCCAAATCATGTATGGCTCTCTCAAAAGGTGTGTACAGCAAGGATGATTGTGGTAAACTAACAAGAAAAGACACAAATCATACAAGACGCTCCAAGCAAAACACATATCATGTGGTAAATAAAAATATAGCTCCAAGTAAAGTTACCGATAGAAGTAGACGAAAGAGGGGATGCCTTCCGGGGCATCCCCAAGCTTTGGATTTTAGGTGTCCTTAGATTATCTTGGGGTGCCATGGGCATCCCCAAGCTTAGGCTCTTGCCACTCCTTGTTTCATAATCCATCAAATCTTTACCCAAAACTTGAAAACTTCACAACAGAAAACTTAAAGTAGAAAATATCGTGAGCTCCGTTAGCGAAATAAAATAAAAGATCACTTCAAGGTACTGTAATGAACTCATTTTTTATTTATATTGGTGTTATACCTACTGTATTCCAACTTCTCTATGGTTTATAAACTATTTTACTAGCCATAGATTCATCAAAATAAGCAAACAACACACGAAAAACAGAATCTGTCAAAAACAGAATAGTTTGTAGTAATCTGTAGCTAGCGCAAGATCTGAAACCCCAAAAATTCTAAAATAAATTGCTGGACGTGAGGAATTTATCTATTAATCATCTGCAAAAAGAATCTATAATACCTAAATAGTTGATCTCCACTATCTTATTTCTCTTCGCATGCAAGCTATCCACCTCAGCAGCCCTTCCACATCAGCATTCGGTTACTATCTTACAGGAGGACCCGACCATGAGCTGCCGCCACATCAGCACTACACTATGAGACAATTAAAACTTTAAATCTATGCCAAGTTCCACTCAGGTAAGTTCTCTGTTCGCTTGACCTTCCGGCTTCATAATTATTGTTTAGCAACCGACGAGTCACTCAAATCTTAAAAATCCACCACCAGCCTCCATCCATTATGCCGACCCTCCTCAATTGAGAGTGCCCCGGTGAACGAAGCGATGCGAGATTAGTGAGCCACTGCCGGCGAGCGAGGCAGTAGCCCCGTCACGGTGCTGCGCTCCCCATCCACTCCGACCATGGGGAGTCGACCACACAATCTCGGTGACGTCGCCCAGACCCCATCGACAGTACCCCGGCCCCCGTCGACGCCGCCACATGTGGCCTCAGCAAGCCACTCCGCGAGAAGCGCCCGGGCGACCCGGCTGTGAACTGTGTGTCCGCTCTTCCGCCAAGCTGTTCAGGTGTTTGCCTCTCCCGTGGGTGCTCTGCCGGCCGGTAGAGGTCTCTTCGGACCAAATCTGCTGACAACGCATTGCGTTCAGGAGTTTTATGCGTTTCCAATCCTTGCTATACAGCCTTTGTGGAGGAGTACCTAGGAAAGGAGGTGGATCGATTGCTATAACTGCCCCTACGCATCCGTCCTTTTGAGGTAAGCTGTAGGACAATTAGGCTACAAGTTGATCTGACATTAACTGTTGTAGATGCAACATATAGACATGGTCCTGCGGGATATTTTTCTTCAAAGTTATATACTGTAGGCTTCTATTTTCAATCGGGTTTGGTAATGATACGGAAGGGTCATTTTCCTTGATTTTCTTCAAAGGTGTGGATCTGTTATCGTTGCTGGATCATGTACTGTCATTTGTCCACTACTTAGGAATTGAGAAGAATAAAGTATGAAATGCAATATTAAGTTATACAGAAACATTCAATATGTTCAGGACTACAATCATGAGACGTTTGTTTTAAGAGGACCAAAGAAGGTTTAATATAAATCATAATGATCGAGTTCACTTTGTCTAGCATTTGACCTTTTTTATATTGCCTTGTAGTATGCAGAAGATATTGAAAGCGGTTTTTGGATGTTGAAACAAAGTACAAGCGAATGTATGAGATGACATAAATCATTTTGTTGCTTTCTCGAGCAAGGTAAATATATTTGACATATCATCAACAATACAGGTTGTCTATTTTATATTGTATACTTAGTTTAAGTTACAACACTTCGATTTTATATTTTCTTGCAGTTGCTGCTCATCTCTGACTCTCTGTTCACTAAGCTTTGCTGGGTCGTTGATCTACATGTCCTTCTGCTCAAGTATCTAATTTATGAATCAAGACATAATGCTATTTTCGGTAAATACTTTTTCATCACACATAAATAGATATGGCTACTTTGAACATTAGTCAGTATCATGTTACCCTACTATATTGTTGGGATAAACTTCCTTTGGTACACCAATAAAGGATCATGAAGACGATGATCAAGATATATGGGAAGTTAAGCATCACAGCTCAAATGAGCAGAAACTGCGTAATTTTTGTATACTATCTGATTGCCCGACTCCATTTTATTTGTGCCCATTTTTCATTATCTGAAATACAAATTTAGAATATGCCTATTGTCCAGGTCTTAATCTAGAGGACCAAAGATTCAATATGTTAAGGACTATGATCACTAGAAATTTGTTTCTAGAGGACTAAAGAAGGTTCAATATAAATCCTTTACAATGGGCTTCATGTTTGAGATCCTAAACCATATAAATTGTCATTATTATTTTCATTTGCTTAATGTAGCTTATAAATTTTCAAGTTTAATATATTTATGGCAAACAAGTTCCAGCTGCAACTTGATAATTTGTATCTTGGTGCTTATTTATGCATAAATTCTCATGCCCTATTCAGCCCAGACTTTCAAGACAAGGAATTAGGACTTGCTTCAGGGAAAAAGGAGAAAATGAATTTGTACTCTTTTGCTTCGTTGGCATGATTTATTTTGTACATATTGTTGACATTGTAGCTCCATCGCTCACTATGAAGCATAGCAAGCTACTACAATGGCCAATATTAGTGTTTAGTTACATTCTTTGTAGATCTAAAGTACACATAGATGAAGATTCACATCCTTTTTGATGTCTACATTAACATTCATTCTTTGCAGATCTTAAGTACCCATAATATCTCAACATGAAAATTTGTACATTTCCACTCATAGCGTCCCCATTCGGAATATCCCTATTCTTAGCACGCTTACATTTACTAATATTTATGTAAGTCATATGAGATTACTTATGTCATATCCTGAATGCATAATTCACATTTTTTTCAATCTTCATAATTATCCATAGCATTTTTTTCATCATATGATCATATATATACTATGCAAACAAAGTTATTTGATTTATATGTTATCATGTACTTATGACTACGAGATCCCGCAGCAACGTGCGGGGTATCATCTAGTTAACTAAATAGCACTCTCCAAATAAAAATGACAGCAGTTCTCATGAGCGCTAAAGTTTCTGTTTTTTACAGCAAGTTCAACAAGACTTTCCCCAAGTCTTCCCAACGGTTCTACTTGGCATAAACACTAATTAAACACAAAAAACACAACCAAAATAGAGGCTAGATAAATTATTTATTACTAAACAGGAGCAAAAGGCAAGGAATAAAAATAAAATTGGGTTGCCTCCCAACAAGCGCTATCGTTTAACGCCCCTAGCTAGGCATAACAAGCAAGAATAGATCTAGGTATTGCCACAATAGTAAGATATATTATAAAACTCATTTCATATTCTCTATGTTCGGCAGCAAGTTTTCTTTGAGGCAAGCAAAAGTAATCAAAAGGGATAAATTTAATGGGACAAAAGTCCCCAAGATCAACCTTGGGAGGTATAGGTTCCTCCTTTGGTCCTTCATATTGCACAACAATTCATCATTATAAGCATTCTTTTGACAGAACTTTGTGTTTGTGAGCCTATATTCAAGAGAATATCCTAGTTCATTATTTTGAATAGCCAAATCATCATTAAGTTCAGAAATTCTATCAACTAAAACATTGGTAGGAACCCTTTTTCTAAGATTTTCATTGAAAGCAATATAATCTAGAGATTGAAAGTGCATTATTTCTTTTGATGAGAATGAGATGGATGAAGTTAGAAAACACAACTCTCTGTACCCTCTTTTTACTTTCTGTTATTTATGTTAAATAAACCAAAAACAGTATTTTCTGTCTGTTTTCTGGATTATCCATGCAATAAAAAAATACCTCGAAAATAAAAGTTCTCCTAATGCCCTGAAAATGAAATATGATTTTTTCTAAAATATTTGGGAATATATGGCACTGAGAACACATCAGGGGGAGCCAGCACCTGGCCACGAGGGTCCAGGGCGCGCCCACCCCCTGGGCGCGCCCCCTGCCTCGTGGACCCCACATGGGTCCCGTCCACTTATCCTTGCACCCACACACTTCGTCTTGCTCCCAAAAAAATCACTATCCAGCTCAAACCCGAGTTCTTGCTCATCTTGCTGCCATTTTCGATCTCCTTGCTCAAAGCTCCTCTCACAAAACTGCTTTGGGGGGATTGTTCTTTGGTATGTGACTCCTCCAATGGTCCAATTAGTTTTTGTTCTAGTGCTTTATTTATTGCAATTTTTTGCTGCTTAGGTGACCCTGTTCTTGAGCTTGCATGTCAAATTTATGTGGTCAAAAATAGTTTTAATGCATGATATAGCCGCTAGGCACTTCTAGGAGTAGTTGCTATCAAGTTTGTTGAGTTTGGTTCACTTTTATTTTAAGTTACTAAAAATTTCAGAAATTTTCAGGAAAATATGATGAGATTTTTGAGGGGCTCATCGAGCCGAAGCTCGAAGGATAAGCAAAGTGAAGAGAACAAGAAGCCTGTCGGGGATATACCCCACAGTATGACCCGACTGGAAATATGACCCGGGCGGACTTGGCGGTTTCCTTGAGACCCAGCTGACACTTGGCGATTCACTGGCGACCAGCCCTGGCGGTTTACAAGCAACCCGCCTGAACATTATGACTCACTGGTGACCTGGCGGGCGGGTCAGACGGATGACAAGGCCCAAGGCCCAGAAGGCTGGTTCATGTTAATGGTGGGCCGACTTAAGAGGAAAGCATAAGGAATATTCTACTACAAAAAGGAAGCAAGACTAGGACTCCACTTGTATTAGAGTAATCCTAATCCTACTAGGACTAGTCATGTAACCCGCCCCTTCAACATATATAAGGAGGGGCAGGGCACCCCAAGAGGGACAAGCAATAAGAAACAATCTCTAGGGCTAGACCCAACTAGAAGAGAGCCGGAGATACGACGTCTCCCTCATGAGCATAATGAGATCTAGCCACAAACAACATGTAGGGCTATTACCGGATGATATTTTCCGGGGCCTAAAGCTGTCTAAATCCTTGTCTTGTGTTGCTTCTCTTGATTCCGCTCAACCCCTCTCAAGCTACCACATAGATGTGTTGGCCCCACGACTAAGTCCTCACACTAGGACATCTACCGTGACAATTCCACGACAAAGCCCAAGTATAATCTCCCTTGTACTGCGGAGGTTCGGCCATGTGAATGGCCTTGTGATGAGTTCCTGAGAGAAGCTGGGATTCATGAAGATTTTTATCATTTGGCTGAGAATGCAGGCCTCACCGCCTTCCTCTACGACCAGCATGAACAGTACCTCTTACTCACCAATATCTTTGTGCAAAATTTTCTTTTCCATGCTAGGAGATCACCACCTTCGATGGAATTTTATTTATATGATGAGCATAAGGAGATGTCACTTTATGATTTTTGCCGGGTTTGTTTGATACCCTTTGAGGGCAGTATAGAGGAACCACATCGCATTGATGTCGAGGGATTTATTGATATGATTGCTGTAGGGGAAACGAGGAAAGATTCCAATGCGAGAATCACTAGCATACATTTTCCTGTTTTATGTTACTTCGCAATATTTGCTAGTAGATGTGAAAGTGCAACTATCCCTGGGTGGTTTTGGTAATTCCTAACAACATATAGCTCATTGAGCTAATGCTATTTTAAGATAAATATTTCAGGAAAGCTCAATGATTGGCATGGCATGGATTAGAAAGTGGACCCCTAAAAATGCTAAGGACAAAAGATTGGCTCAAGATCAAAGCACAAGACTCTACATTTTACTTTTAGTGATCCAAGATCACATTGAGTCCATAGGAAAAGCCAATACTATTAAAAGGGGATGAGGTGTTGCTTAATGTGTTACTTGCTCAAAATGCTTAGTGATATGCTCCAAAAACCCTCAAATACTTTCTCATATCCACATATGTCCCAAACTAAAAGTCAAACTCGGCCCCACCAAAATCTTCTATCCGAAGCCACCGAGTTCATTTGACATAGCCAGTGCCACAAACCCTAGTCACTTCGGTCTCACCGATAGGGATCTCGGTCTCACCGGGATGGGATTGCAACCTCTATGTTTCCCTTCGTAACATTTCGGTCCAATCGAGATGAGCGATCGGTCCCACCGAGATTGCAATGCAAACTCTCTGTTTCCCCTTCGTAACGTTTCGGTCTAACCGAGATAAGCGAATCAGTCCCACCGAGTTTGCCTGACCAACTCTCTGTTTGTCTATTAACAAAATCAGTCCCACCGAGTTTGTGTAATCGGTCTCACCGAGATTACGTTATGCCCTAACCCTAATGGAATCGGTCCCACCGAGTTGACATGTCGGTCCCACTGAAAATCCTAATGCCATTTGCATTTCTGTCCCTAACTGAACCACCTAATCAGATATACCCCTAATTCGAAAGCCTGCTCAAATTTGCCCCTCCACCGTTAGGTGCCCTTATAGAATGCCCTTTTGCGCCGTTACCGTCCGGTCAAACAGCTTTGACTGTCCTGAAAAAATAGCAAAAAAAATCTAAAAACCTAAAATTTTGTGTGATCGAAGATACTCATGTGCCCAAGAAGTGTGCAAATTTTCGTGCTATTTGGACATTCCAGGAGCTCGTGGCGAGGAAAAACAGTTAATCTGCACGCTTGTGAACAATAAATTTGAAATAAAATAGCAAAAAAATAAATAAAAAAATATGAAATTTTTTGGCATCAAAGTGGCTTGGGTGCACAAGGTGCTTGCAAGTTTTTGTGATCAAATGACATGCGAGGAACTCTAGCAAGAAAAAACAAAATAGTCATTTTTTCCCAAGTTTTTTCCCGAGCCAAATTTTGTTTTTTTCTCCACAAGCCCCTCCAATGTCCAAACACAACAAAAATTTGCACGCAGCTTGCAGACCCGAGCCTCTTTGATGCCAAAAAATTTCATATTTTTTTGAATTTTCTTACTATTTTTTTGAATTTACTGTTCACACGCTTACATATTTATTGTTTTTCCTCTGACACGAGCTCTTGGAATGTACGAACAGCACGAAACTTTGCACGCACCTTGCGAACCTGAGTATCTTTGATCCCACAAATTTTCAGATTTTTTAGAATTTTTTTGCTATTTTTTTCAGGTTGGTCAAAGGCCTTTGACCGGCTTTGACCTGCTTTGACCGGACGGTAACGACACAGAAGGGTATTTCTGTAAGTCCACCTAACGGCGGAGGGGCAAATTTGAGCAGGCTTTGAAATTAAGGGTAAATCTGAGAGTGGGCGCAAATTAGGGGCATAGACATAAATGTCCCTTGAACTAAATCGGTCTGACCGAGTTTTATAATTTGGTCCCACCGAGTTTGGTGATTTGTGTGTAATGGTTAGATTTTGTGTGGAGGCTATATATACCCCTCCACCCACTCTTCATTCGTAGAGAGAGCCATCAGAACATGCCTACACTTCCAACATACATTTTCTGAGAGAGAACCACCTACACTTGTGTTGAGGTCAAGATATTCCATTCCAACCACATAAATCTTGATCTCTAGCCTTCCCAAGTTGCTTTCCACTCAAATCATCTTTCTACCAAATCCAATCCTATGAGAGAGAGTTGAGTGTTGGGGAGACTATCATTTTAAGCACAAGAGCAAGGAGTTCATCATCAACACACCATCTATTACCTTTTGGAGAGTGGTGTTTCCTAGATTGGTTAGGTGTCACTTAGGAGTCTCCGTCAAGATTGTGGAGTTGAACCAAGGAGTTTGTATGGGCAAGGAGATCGCCTACTTTGTGAAGAGCTATCCTAGTGAGGCAAGTCCTTCGTGGGTGATGGCCATGGTGGGATAGACAGTGTTGCTTCTTCGTGGACCCTTCGTGGGTGGAGCCCTCCGTGGACTCGCGCAACTGTTACCCTTCGTGGGTTGAAGTCTCCATCAACGTGGATGTACGATAGCACCACCTATCGGAACCACGCCAAAATCTCCGTGTCTACATTGCGTTTGCTCCCTCCAAACTCCTCCCTTTACCTTCATATGCAATTGTTTTACATTCCGCTGCTATACTCTTAGAATTGCATGTGTAGGTTGATTACTTGAATCGTGCTAAGTTGCTAAAATCTGCCAAGACTTAAAATTGGGAAAGGCTAGATTTTTATTTGGTCAAGTAGTCTAATCATCCCCCTCTAGACATACTTTTGATCCTACGAGATGCTTAATTGGTCGTGGGAACTGTGGAAACCTTAGTGCCCCTAATATTGTTATTTTGCGCCATGCCTTGTTTCAGGGCACTACTTTCAGTTTAGGCGCTATTGTTGCTAAACGGTTAAATCTTAACCATACTAAGGGCCCTGTCCTCGGAGTCATCTTTGCCTCGCGCCTTGCTGCACACTTTAACATACCTATCATGCATTATGAGAAAGAGGAAAAGTTGCTGCCTTCTATTGCTCTAGGTTATAAGAGTATGGTAGAACATGAGTTTATTGTTAAGGATAAGAATAAGACACTCAAATATAAATTGATATTTAACAAAAAATATTGTGAGTTTATTACCTTGCCTGCACCCTCTTTGTTCAACATATTTTCAGGCATGTACCTTGTTCTGCCGGAGGCCATTCATGCCTACCAGAGCCAGATGTCAGCTGTAGAGCCGGAGCCACCATCTGATCCTCACCGTCAGTCTGTTTATCAGTGGAATCCGGAGGAGATCGCCAGCCAGTGGCAATCTGAGGACCCTTCTCAGTACGACCCTAGCTACAGTTTCGATCCATGGTCATAGACCAACTTAGGCCAAAAGCTTAAGTTTGGGGGAGTACATATTTCTCACCGACAATACATTCATGTTCACACACTCATGTCAATTGTCGGTGCTCATACTTTTTGATTGTATCATCCATGCTAGTTTATTTTCTTTTTAAGCTTTCTTCTTGTGTGTTTGAAAAACCTTAAGAAAAATAAAAAAAATTAGTGGTAGCTTTTAGTTAGTTATTTTCCATGCCTGTAGTAGTAGTAATTAGAAAGAAAACCAAAAAAATTTCTTGTTCTTCTTTTGCTTGTTGGGAGCTTTCCCGTGTAAATAGTTTTGTTTCTTTTCTTTCCTTTGGGGGTCGAGAGGAGAAGACCATAATGAAAATGTTGATTGGCTCTTATATGCATATTTGTTGATCTAACAAAGAGCCAATATTATCTTGTCTTCTCCCATGAATTGAATGCTTACAGATTCCAGCTTAGTCCAATGCACGTGCACTATTATTATTATTATCCACACTATCCGGTCGTGCAAGTGAAAGGCAATAATGACGATATATGATGAACTGATTGAGATGAGAAAAGCTAGTATGAACTCGACCTCTCTTGTTTTTGTAAATATGATTAGTTCATCGTTCCTGATTCAGCCTATTATGAAAGAAACATGTGTGCAATGACAATTAGAGATTGTAGTTGATTATGCCATGCTTAATTAGCTAGGAGTTTATAATGGTTTACCTTGCGTGCCAACATGCTATTAAAATGGTTATGATGTGGTATGATAGGGTGGTATCCTCCTTTAAACGATTCGAGTGGCTTGACTGGGCACATGTTCACGCATGTAGTTGGAACAAAATCAACATAGCCTCTACGATATTTATGTTCATGGTGCATTATATCCTACTTATACTTGCATTCGGTGTTGATTAATTTTAATGCATGTTCATGACTGTTGTCGCTCTCTAGCTGGTCGCTTCCCAGTCTTTTTTCTAGCCTTCACTTGTACTAAGCGGGAATACTGCTTGTGCGTCCAATTCCATAAACCCCAAAGTTATTCCATATGAGTCCACCATACCTACCTATATACAGTATCTACCTGCCGTTCCAAGTAAATTTGTATGTGCCAAACTCTAAACCTTCAAATAAACATTCTGTTTTGTATGCTCGAATAGCTCATGTATCAACTAGGGCTGTCCGTATCCTCCAGGCTAGGCGGGTTATTCTCAAGAGGAGTGGACTCCGCTCCTCATTCATGAGAAAATGGCTGGTCACCGGGATGCCCAGTCCCATGCTCAAATCAAATCAAAATAATTGCAAACAAAACTCCCCCAGGATTGTTGTTAGTTGGAGGCACCCGTTGTTTCGGGCAAGCCATGGATTGATGCTTGTTGGTGGTGGGGGAGTATAAACTTTATGATTCTACTTGGGAACCGCCTATAATGTTTGTAGCATGGAAGATATCAAGATCTCTCGGTTGTTGTGTTGACAATGAAAGTATACCGCTCAAAATATTATTCATCTCTGTTTCAAAACCGAGCTCTGGCACCTCTACAAATCCCTGCTTCCCTCTGCGAAGGGCCTATCCATTTACTTTTATGTTGAGTCATCATCCTCTTATTAAAAAGCACCAGTTGGAGAGCACCGCTTTCATTTGAATCCATTACTGCTAGTTTACATTGAGTATAACTTGACTGGATCTCTTTTATCATGAATTACAATGTCTAGTCAGTCCTTGATCTTTAAAGGTGCTCTGCATTTATGTTTTGCGGTCTCAGAAAGGGCTAGCGAGATACTATCTTGTTATATCATATCATGATTGTTTTGAGAAAGTGTTGTCATCTGAGATTTGCTATTATTGCTCACTAGTTGATTATGCCATTGATATGAGTAAACATGAGACCTAAATGATTATTGTGAATATGGTTAGTTCATAATCTTTGCTGAAAACCTGAATGCTGGCTTTACGTATTTACAACAGCAAGAGCAAACCGAGTTTGTAAAAGTTTTTCTTTATCACATTCAGTTTATCAACTGAATTGCTTGAGGACAAGCAAAGGTTTAAGCTTGGGGGAGTTGATACGTCTCCGTCGTATCTACTTTTCGAAACACTTTTGCCCTTGTTTTGGACTCTAACTTGCATGATTTGAATGGAACTAACCCGGATTGACACTGTTTTCAGCAGAATTGTCATGGTGTTATTTTTGTGCAGAAATAGAAGTTCTCAGAATGACCTGAAAATCAACGGAGATTATTTTTGGAATATATAAAAAATACTGAAAGAAGAATCCATGTTCGGGGGCCCACACCCTATCCACGAGGGTGGGGGCGTGCCTACCCCCTGGGCGCGCCCCCTGCCTCGTGGGCCCCCTGACGCTCCACCGACTTCAACTCCAACTACATATATTCACTTTCAGGGAGAAAAAATAGAGAGAAGGATTCATCGCGTTTTACGATACAGAGCCTCCGCCAAGCCCTAAAATCTCTCGGGAGGGCTGATCTGGAGTCCGTTCGGGGCTCCGGAGAGGGGAATCCGCCGTCGTCGTCATCATCAACCTTCCTCCATCACCAATTTCATGATGCTCAGCACCGTGCGTGAGTAATTCCAGCATAGGCTTGGTGAACAGTGATAGGTTGGATGAGATTTATCATGTAATCAATTTAGTTTTGTTAGGGTTTGATCCCTAGTATCCACTATGTTCTGAGATTGATGTTGCTGTGACTTTGCTATGCTTAATGCTTGTCACTAGGGCCCAAGTGCCATGATTTCAGATCTGAACCTATTATGTTTTCATGAATATATGTGATTTCTTGATCCTATATTGCAAGTCTATAGTCACCTATTATGTGTTATGATCCGTTAACCCCGAAGTGACAATAAGCGGGATACTTACCGGTGATGATTGTAGTTTGAGGAGTTCATGTATTCACTATGTGTTAATGCTTTGGTCCGGTACTCTATTAAAAGGAGGCCTTAATATCCCTTAGTTTCCAATAGGACCCCACTGCCACGGGAGGGTAGGACAAAAGATGTCATGCAAGTTCTTTTCCATAAGCACGTAGGACTATATTCGGAATACATGCCTACATTACATTGAGGAATTGGAGCTAGTTCTGTGTCACCCTATGTTATAACTGTTGCATGATCGATCGCATCCGACATAATTCTTCATCACCAATCCAATGCCTACGAGCTTTTCATATATAGTTCTTCACTTATTTACTTTTCCGTTGCTACTGTTACAATCACTACAAAACCAAAAATATTACTTTTGCCACCGTTACCACTTCTATCATATTACTTTGCTACTAAACACTTTGCTGCAGATATTAAGTTTCCAGGTGTGGTTGAATTGACAACTCAGCTGCTACTACTTGAAAATATTCTTTGGCTTCCCTTGTGTCGAATTAATAAATTTGGGTTGAATACTCTACCCTCGAAAATTGTTGCAATCCCCTATACTTGTGGGTTATCAGCCGCGTGGGCTCCTTCCCCACAACCTACCTGGGAACGCCCGTTAGTGACTCTCGGCTTATAGTTGCTGACCTGCGGCCGACTGTGGCCAAGTTGCAAACGCGCATTGAACCGTGGCAGGGTCGGTGGCTGTGAAAGGCGGCCCGGATGATTCTCAGCAACTCCTCGCTCTCCAGTCTCCTCTTGTTCCTCATGAGCTTCTACAACCTCCACAAGACGCTCCACCATGAGATCGCCAAGGTCCAATCCCGCTTCTATTGGGCCGGGGACAATAACAAACAGAAATACCATATGGTTAGTTGGCCCGACATCTGCAAGCCTCGGGAACAAGGTGGCCTCGGTATCATGTGCTCGAAGCGCATGAATATCGCCCTCCTTTCCCGCTGGCTTTGGCGCATCTCGCAAGGGCACGACGGGCTGTGGTTAGACATCATCCGGAATAAGTACCTGCGTGGCCAACCATTGGCTTTCTGTCAATGGTCTGATGGATCCCAATTTTGGCAGTCAGTCATTCCGCTACTCCCCGTTCTCCGCATTGGGACTTCCATATTGGTCGGATCGGGTTCAGCGACCCTGTTCTGGTTTGACCGATGGGCGGGAGACACCCCCTTCGCGGCTCGGTTCCCCGATCTCTTCTCCATCGTTTTCGTCCCGACGATCTTAGTTGATGGGCCCTTATTGACTTAGGGCGCCTCGCATTCCGGAGGCCATTTGAGCCTTCAGAGGCTGCCGCCTGGCAGGAGCTTCTTGATTGCGCAGCCCTCCATGAGCCGGATGTCGATGCGGGCCCGAATGAGGTCCGGTGGCGCCTTGAGCCCTCGGGCCAATTCTCCACCACGTCCCTCTACTCGGCCATCGCTCCCTCCTCCGCTCCATCCCCCCTCCAGGCGGTGTGGCCCATTCGCCTGCCTCTAAAAATTCGGATCTTCATGTGGCAATGGATCCGCGGTCGGCTCCCGTCTAGGGTGGAGGTCCGCAAGTGCAATGGTCCGGGCTCTGGTCTTTGCCCACTCTGTAGTACCCCCGAGGATTCGAACCACATGTTCTTCTCCTGCGTGTCTGCTCAATTCATCTAGAGCTGTTTTAGAGAGGCTGTGGGTGGTGATTGGTGCCACACCAACTTCCCCAACCTCTTCGCCGAACTCCAGGCCTCCCCCTGCCCACTCGCCACATTAGGTGGCTTGAGATTGGGGCTCTCGCGTGGTCCCTCTGGACGATTCGCAATAAGCTCGTGATTAAGTGCACTCCGCTTCGACGGGCTACTTACGCTCTCTTCAAACTGTCTGATTACTTGCAGCTTTGGCGGCCGCTTAGCCGCCCTCGGGACCGGGACGCCATCTCCGCCTTCATCGCCGACCTTCGCTCAATGGCCGTCCGCTTGTCGCCGCCGCCTCCTCCAGAGCCTGATAAGATGATTGGCGTGCTCCCCTGCTTCGGCCTAGGTCGTGCCTTTTTTATGTTGTTTTTTGGGCTTGTTGAGTAGTGCCCTCACCAGAACCTTTGGACCTCTTGTTGTGTGTTTTGGATGTGTGTGCTCTGGACTAGTCCGTGTATGTGTGTTCTTGGCGGTTTGCTTTATTTATAAAGCGGGGCGAAAGCTTTTTTCGGTAAAAGATAGGATAATCCTATGCAAAAAACCAGCGCGTGTCCCTCTCCACTAAGAAAAAGAAGACATATCACCTCTTCACACAAGCTCGACGCGGCTTCATCGCTGATCAGCAGCTTTATGGACCTTCAAAGTAATTTGCTTGAATCGAAACCATTGCCGTTGAAAGAATCAGACCGGGACAACATCCCCGGACACGCCATCGAACTCCAGAACTGACATCCCCACGCGCCTATGACGTCGGAGGAGGAAACCAGAACTGTCACCTTCAACCATAAACCTAGCACAAGATGCACCATCTTTCAGTTGTCACTTGCGTAGACAACCGTCTGCGCGTACTCCTGGATGACAAAACCTCCCTGCCCCACCATGACGTCGGAGATAACGCCGTAGCAACGGGGACATAGTAGAAGGAGAGACACACCTGATGGAGTCACCGCTGCCGCCTCACCGACATCATCCATGAATCCTAACGTCACCGATCTGAAGAATCGGCAAACACACGACGCCATCAACTCCGAAACGCCGCCATGATGAGCACCGCCAATGTGGGAGTGGAGTTGAGGCAGATTTATTCGTCCGGACGCCACTCCCACCACCCCAACAACGCCGCCATGATGAGCACCGCCAGTGTGGAAGGGAGTAGATTTCTGAGAAGTAGTAGAGCAGTTTCTTTCCTGGTACATACAACTCTTTTGTGAATGAAAAGAGAAAAGAGAGCCAAAAACGAGCAGTGCGTACGTGCGTGAACTGAGAAAAACAAGCTTCACGCATGAGTCACGTCGACTGATGGGGACCTAAATTTAATTCCGGGCACCTAGATTTCCGACGTCGTTGTAGTGCATCTATTCTCTGAATTGTTTGCAATATGGGGAAGGAGAGGGAACAGATCGATGGACGGAACAGTTGATAATTCATGGATCAACAGATGGGTGCATGTGTGGTTTCGCAAGGTGTTATATTGTCAAGCAATGGAAAACTTGCAAGCATGCACAAACTATCTATCTAACTCGGGTAATTAGCCAAGCATTTGCACATGAATGGTTGTCAAGTGCGGCTTGGACAACAACATTGTGGAGTACAACCGATTGATTGGTTGGTTGCTTCATGCGAATTGAAGCCAACATTTTCGGCAGTGGCACGTGTCGCCTCTATTACCAACATCCTCCACCCACCGATCATTGCAGTGGTTGCCGTAGCTAGACAAGTTAAGCGGACTCTAGCCCAAGAAAAGATCCAGCGCGAAAGAAAAAAAATGGGCGCAAGGAAGCACACGACACGACGTCATCATGTCTGATGCCAACAAGGGCACACTCGGCGCTCGTGCCTATTAAAGTTGCATCTCCGGCTGGCTGTGTTGGTACACTGTATATCATCATGTGACAATTAGGCCGATCCTTCTAAGATACCGTATGTGTCATCAAAGTGTTTTTTTGAGTATCAGTACAGACACAAGCGCTCATATGCACGTGCATACACTCACCCATATGCACGCACACACGCACACCCTACCCCTATGAGCACTTTCGAGAGACTGAGCCGGCATATCATCTTGAGATTTACGAAGTCACCGTAGGCGCCTCGTCGTCAACGGAAACGTCTCCTCCCACTAAAAGCGCATCGCCGGAAATCCTGAAATAAATCCAAAAATAATGTGAGCACCAGGATTTGAACCCTGATGGGTTAAGAATATCACTGTCCACCTAACCAACTCAACCACGGGTTGATTCGTCATCAAAGTGTTTCGATACGTGAAGCGACATAGGCACATAGCACGCTGGCGGAAACATGCGCGCATATGTGTGTGTGACCGCACACCGCATCGCCGGCTGTTTCATCCATCGCTCGGGTTGGCCGCCTCCGAATCCCATCCCAGAGCAACTCTAATCTATCTCCAGAAGAAATGTAGCCGAGGGGCATTCTAGATGACCACCTCAACCGTGTAGCCACACTCCTGTCATCCAGGTTTGGAGTCCGCCCTGAGAACATTTATGTGTCGCGCCTCTACCACAGCCTGAGCCGGCCCCTGCTCCTCCCCCGCCTTCTAATCCTGTGCCGAAGCTTGATTCGGATGAAGCCCCCCATGAGTGCATCCTGCGCCGCAACAGCCGCCGCGCTAGCTCTATCGTCAAGGCCAGGAGAAGTGTGCGCATTCCGAGCGTGAGCAGAGTTCTGCGCCGCCGTGACCACGGTCATGCTCATGCAGGCCAAATCCAAGAAGCTCGACATCTCATCGGCGTCCAAGGACCTGTCGGAGGCCACGTTCACGCTCGGCTCCGCGACAATAATGGCTTCCTTGACGTCGACCACCCCGGTCCTTCCGCCCCCACAGCCTTCATAGACATTGCCAGTGCCTGGCTACCTGCGACACACCACCTACTGACGCGGACGGGTGTTTTTGTTGCTCAATCCAATCCCACTCTCGAAAGGCTGGACAGAGTCTTCCATAATCTCTCTTGGACAGAGTCTTCCAACACGTGATCTGGACCATTTTTCATGTGGTTTTGATTACGAATGGAACGTCTTACCGCCGACCGGGAGGTCCAGGGGAATTTTGCTAGGTATTAACTCTACATACTTACAATTTTTGTCCACGTCAAAGGGGGAGTATCATATTAAATTCCACCTTCGAAATAAGTCCGACAACTTCACCTGAAGTCTGATGGCTGTATATGGCGCCGCTCAAGAGGAGTATAAGTCTGCATTTCTAAAAGAATTAGTCAACACCTGTCGAGACAATCCACATCCCATGTTAGTCAGGGGGGGGGGTGGATTTTAATATCCTTCGATATCAACAGGAAAAAAACAATTGACAGCCTGGACCTGAGGAAGATCACGATGTCTGGTTATCAGTATACCTGGGCCAATAACCGACCGGTGCCAACTTTTGAAAAACTGGACCGGGTGCTAGTTACAACTGATTGGGAATATAAATATCCCCTAGCCTCGGTTTGGGCACTAGAAAGAATTGAGGCCTTATCAGATCACGCCCCGTTGCTAACCGATTTTGGTCAACCAATCCCATGTTCTAACCTCACCAGTTTAAATTTGAACTGGGATGGCTCACTAGACAGGGATTTCATCAGCTGGTTAAGAAGGTGTGGGCGCGCCAGCCTCGCGGCAACACACCCATTCAACGATGGAATAATCAAATCCGCGCCTTGCGTCGATTCCTTCGAGGATGGGCCAAACATACCGCTGGTATTTACAAAAAAGAAAAACAACGATTGTCCACCTTAATTGATGCCCTTGATAAAATAGCGGAGGTGAGGCCTCTGTCTGCTGTTGAGATTGAACAAAAAAGTAATCGTAACGAGCAGATTGCCCGCTTACTACGTGAGGAAGAGATTAAATGGTACCAACATAGCAAGGCGGACTCGCTGGTGCAAGGTGATGATAATACGAACTACTTTTAAATGCTAGCCAATGGCAGGCATAGAAAGAAGCGTATATTCACCCTTGACCGGGAGGAAGGTCGAATAGAGGGGGACGTACCACTTAGAAATTTTACCACTAATTATTACAAAGACCTTTTTGGGCCTTCAGCTGAAACTAATTTTCATTTGGACGAATCTGTTACTCATGACATTACTCAAGTTACAGAAGCGGAAAATGAATTCCTAAGCTCTTCGTTTTCAGAGGAGGAAATTCGAACTGTTGTGTTTCAGATGGAACACAACAAGGCGCCGGGACCGGATGGCTTTCCCGCAGAGTTCTATCAATGCTTTTGGGACGTGATTAAGGCAGACTTGGTTCAGTTGTTTAACCAACTGCATCCCGAGGACCTTGATATTTCTCGTTTAAACTATGGGGAAATTATCCTATTGCCTAAGATTAAGGAGGCTAGTCGTATTCAACAATATCGACCGATTTGTCTCCTAAATGTTAGTTTCAAATTTTTTACAAAGGTAGTGACTAATCGGTTGAATGGTGTAGCTGATCATGTCATAAAACCCACTCAAACAGCGTTTATGCAAGGACGAAATATATTAGATGGAGTGGTCGTCCTGCATGAAACTGTTCATGAGCTGCACCGGAAAAAGTTGAACGGTGTCATTCTTAAAATTGATTTTGAAAAAGCATACGGCAAAGTTAAGTGGCCCTTCCTGTTGCAAACTTTGCGCATGAAGGGGTTTTCACAAAAATGGTGTCGCTGGGTAGAGAGTTTCGTCTCTGGAGGTAGTGTGGCCATAAAAGTTAACAATGACGTTGGCAACTATTTTCAGACATGGAAGGGGCTTCGTCAAGGAGACCCCGCATCTCCCATCCTGTTTATCATACTCGCTGACATGCTAGCTACCCTTATTGAGCGGGCTAAGCTGGATGGTCAAATTAGTGGAGTCATTCCACACTTGATAGAAGATGGACTATCCATTCTACAATATGCGGATGACACGATACTATTCATGGATCATGATCTAGATAAGGCAAGAAATCTCAAGCTGCTCTTATGTGTTTTTGAGGAACTTTCTGGCCTCAAAATTAATTTCCATAAAAGCGAACTTTTTTGCTTTGGTGATGCTGCAGAATCAGCACCCGAATATGCCGAGATTTTTGAATGCCAGCTTGGGCAGTTTCCGATTCGGTATCTGGGTATTTCCATACACTATCGGCGTTTAACTATCGTTGAGTGGAGGCATGTGGAAGAGAGACTTGAGAAACGATTAACTAGTTGGAAGGCCAAACTCTTATCTTATGGGGGGCGATTGATCTTGATCAATTCCGTCCTAAGTAACATGGTTTTATATATGTTCTCATTCTTCCACCTGCCGAAAGGGGTTCTACAACGACTAGATTACTTTAGATCCAGTTTTTTTGGCAGTCTGATAACGAAACCAAAAAATATCGACTTGCTAGGTGGAGCGTATTATGCAGACCTAATAGTCAGGGGGGCCTGGGAATCCAAGACCTTGAGATTAAAAACACCGCTCTTCTCAGCAAGTGGGTTTATAAACTACTCACTGAGAATGGACTATAGCAGGAAATCATTCGCAACAAGTATGTGGGATCCAATGCCATTTCTCAAATTCATTGGAAACCTGGGGATTCACATTTTTGGAGTGGTGTCATGAAGGCCAAGGAATTCTTCTTCCAATTTGGGACCTTCTCGGTTAGGGATGGTTCTCAAGTTCATTTCTGGGAAGATACCTGGTTAGGGAACAACTCACTAATGGTGCAATATCCGAGCTTGTGCAGGATTTTTAGACATAAATTCGTCACGATCAAACAAGTCTTCGGACAAGAAAACCCTGACATTTCTTTTTGTAGGGATCTTTTGGGCACTCGTCTGGCAGCATGGAATGAATTACTCACCTGCCTGGAGGACATTCAACTGTCAGATGAGGCGGACACTTTTCGATGGAACTTGCATCAGAATGGCAAATTTTCGGTCAAATCCATATATGATGCAATGGTTCATTGTGATGTTCCAGTTGATAATAGGAAATTGTGGAAGATAAAAATCCCTCTAAGAGTGAAGATTTTCCTCTGGTTTCTAAACAAAGGAGTCATCCTAACCAGAGATAACCTGGCACGACGAAACTGGCATGGGTCCAAGACATGTGTCTTTTGCCAACATGACAAGACTATTAAACACTTATTTTTCGAGTGTAAATTTGCTTGGACAGTTTGGGCCACGGTCCAAGTAGCTTCGAATTTATACCCACCACATAGTGCACGGAATATGTTCGGCAACTGGTTGCGGGGTATTGATAAACAATTTCTGCACATATTCTTGTGGGAGCGGCGGCATTATGCTGGGCAATGTGGCTTACCAGGAATGATGTGGTTTTTAACATAAATGTGTCTCATCTCCTATGCAGGTTATCCATGTTTGTACACGATGGTTCCATACGTGGTCTATCCTGCAGAAGCCGGAGGACAGGGACCTTTTTATGATGGCGTCTACACGGCTGGAGCGTATGGCCAGGGAGGTTTTCTACCCACATGGATGGCGGTGTGATTTACGGATAGGGTCTACCGCTTCTTAGGCTGGACATGATTTATTGCTTGGCTTTGTATCGAATTATTTTATTTTTAGGGTGCTCTAGACTTTTTGGCTATCTGCATCTAGCTATGCAGAGGCTGGGCTTTCTTTCAATAAGATTGTATCACCTCGATATATCTATTCAATGAAAAGTCCTTTATCGAAAAAATAATCTCTCTTGGGTTACCTTTTCCCTAGTACTAACTTCTCATCACTTCCTCGTTTCGCCTCAGATCATGTGCCGCTCCTTGTCACTATTTCCTCCCTTTTTTGAGGGAAACATCTAATTTATTTAAGCAAAGTTAGGGATCTCATCCGCTAGAACACTAAGGATACAATCAGGCGGCGCCATCCGCCATTCAACACACACCTCATCCCCTACGGCTAGCTTAGCCAGGATGTGGGCAACTTTGTTCGCTGACCTCCTACTCCAAGTGACCTTGCAGCCTTGCCAGCCCTGCATCAGCCCCTTAATGTCTTCAACAACCGGTCCTGCCACAAAGAGGTTCCTATTGGCTCCATTAATCATGCTCACCACTTCCCTGCAATCCATCTCGACCTGTATCCGCTGAACTCCGAGCTCTCGCCCGAACAGAAGTGCCTGGCGACAAGCCTTCAGCTCCATAAGCTCGGGCTTAGAGATATGCGGGAAGAACTGGGCCACCACCCCACGGAAAGCACCCCCATGATCACGGAGAACCACACCCCTCCCCCATTGCCAGCAACTTTGGAGATCACCCCATTGCTACCTCTTGAGCACTGCGTTGGATTTCCCCGAAGAGGAAGGGATGATGCAGCAAAGTAGCGTAAGTATTTCCCTCAGTTTTTGAGAACCAAGGTATCAATCCAGTAGGAGGCTATGCTCGAGTCCCTCGTACCTACACATAAACAATAGCTCAACGCAACCAACGCGCTTAGGGGTTGTCAATCCCTTCACGGTCACTTACAAAAGTGAGATCTAATAGAGATGATAAATAATATTTTTGGTATTTTTGGTATAGAGATGCAAAGTAAATAAAGTAAAAGCAAAGTAAAAGCAAAGCCATAATAAAGTGATGGAGATTGATATGATGAGAAAGAGACCCGGGGGCCATAGGTTTCACTAGTGGCTTCTCTCAAGAGCATAAGTATTCTACGGTGGGTGAACAAATTACCATTGAGCAATTGACAGAATTGAGCATAGTTATGAGAATATCTAGGTATGATCATGTATATAGGCATCACGTACGAGACAAGTAGACCGAAACAATTCTGCATCTACTACTATTACTCCACTCATCGACCGCTATCCAACATGCATCTAGAGTATTAAGTTAAAAATAGGGTAACGCCTTAAGCAAGATGACATGATGTAGAGGGATAGTTTCATGCAATATGATAAAAACCCCATCTTGTTATCCTCGATGGCAACGATACAATACGTGCCTTGCTACCCCTTCTGTCACTGGGAAAGGACACCGCAAGATCGAACCCAAAGCTAAGCACTTCTCCCATGGCAAGAACAACCAATCTAGTAGGCCAAGCCAAACTAATAATTCGAAGAGAATTGCAAAGATAACCAATCATACATAAAAGAATTCAGAGAAGATTCAAATATTATTCATAGATAGACTTGACCACAAACCCACAATTCATTGGTCTCAACAAACACACCACAAAAAGAAGATTACATCGAATAGATCTCCATGAGAGAGGGCGAGAACATTGTATTGAGATCCAAAAAGAGAGAAGAAGCCATCTAGCTACTAGCTATCACTACAAAAAAACACATCCGTGACATTTTGGGCCGAGCGAAATTTTTTTCTGTCATACATATGACACTTCTATGACGATAATTGTGACAAAACCCGTTTCATCATAGATGTGATGGGCTCCTACTTCTATGACAAAAAATCATGATAGAAAATGGGCTTTTCGTCCTGGGCGGGCCGAAGACGCAGCTGCATGACATTCTTTGGGCCGTCCATGACGGAAAAAACCATGGTAGAAGCGAGGGGGAGGAAAATTTTGGGAGTTCTCGGTTACGGTGGGAGGTCGGGGGCCGAGCGATGCGCGTTTCTCTCGTACACGTACGCGCGTGTGTGCGAGGCGTTGTCTCTAACTGAACCCGAGCGAGGCGTTGGGATCTAACTGAACCCGAGCGATTGCACTACAGGCTACGCGTTACTGAACCCGAGCGATCGATCGATGGCTGTTAACTGAACCCGATCGAGCGATTCCTTCGCTGTTGTTGCTAGCTGAAGCCGATCGATGCTGCCTCTGGATGAACAGTGAGCGTTGCGGGGGGGGGGGTGGATGAACAGTTCCCGGTGGGGGTGGATGAACAGGACCCCGTGGTGTTGCCTCTGGATGAAACAGGACCCCGATTGATCGAGCCTGTTGAGGCTGGATGAACAGGACCCTGTGGAGGGCTGGATGAACAGGACCACCCCGTGGAGGGCAGGATGAACAGTAGACGGTGGAGGGCAGGATGAACAGTAGCGCGTGGAGGGGTGGTTGAACAGGAGCCCGTGGAGAGGGCTGGTTGAACAATAGCCGGTGGAGTAGCGCGTGGTGGAGGCTGGATGAACAGGAGCCCGTGGATGAACAGTCGCAGGTGGAGGCTGGAGGAGGTCGACGGTGGATGAACAGTAGCTCGTGGAGGCTGGAGGGGGTCGACGGTGGAGATGAACAGTATCCCGTGGAGTCCCGTTTTGCGGTACGCCACACCCCTCCCGATGAACAGGACCCCCGTTTCGACCGTAGCGCTCCAACACAAGTCCGTTTCCTCCGTTTTGCGGTACGCCACACCCCTCCCGATGAACAGGACCCCCGTTTCGACCGTAGGAGGTCCGTTTCCTCCGTTTTGCGGTACGCCAGACCCCTCCCAATCAACATGACCCCGTTCTGAACGTAGGAGGTCCGTTTCCTCCGTTGTGCGGTACGCCAGGCCTCGTTTCCATCGCCTGTTCCGTCCAAGCCCTCCCGATGAACACGACCATGCATTCCGTTCCGACCCAGCCGGTTGTCTCCCACGCGTTCCGTTGCCTCCCGATGAACACGACGCATTCCGATGAACACGACGCATTCCGTTGCATCCCCATGAACACAACGCATTCCGTTGCCTCCCCATGAACACGACGACGACGTTGTTTCTCCGTTCCAACCCAGCCATGTACACGAGCCCTCGCCGTACGTATGCGCGAGTAGGCATTCGAGACCCCGCCCGTATGTACACATACGTGGCCGTATTTTCTTTCTTGCACCCTCGCCGCTGTACGTACGTGTACATGCTATGTGCGCGCCTCTACTACGACACGTGCACGCCTCTACTATGACACGTGCGCGCCTCTACATCGACCAGTATGTTCGTACACGTTCGCGACCAGAATGACAACGCTACGTACGCTTCGACCAGGTGGGTCCCGACTGTCAGGCACTTCCTTGCCTGCGAAGATGTAGCTGGTGGGTCCCAGCAGTCAGGGGGCGAATCGTTTTTTTGCCCGGACGCACTTCCTTGAGTGCGAAGATGTAGCTGGTGGGTCCCAGCAGTCAAGGGGAAACTTTTTTTTCATGAAATACAGTGACCCGTCCGGTGGGTCCCAGCTGTCAGGTGGAGGAATCATTATTTTCCGCGTAATAAGGAGGCACTTCCTTGCTGCGGCCGTGGACCCAGCTGTCAGCCTCTCCACGTACAGTCCACGTCCGATGGAAGTCGTTCCTTGACCATGTTGACCACGCCGCGCCGAGAGCACCAGGGCGGTGGACGACGGTGAGGCCTAGGAAGGGGATGACACGTAGGCAGGGAAGACTCGGCAGTTGTTTCCCACGCGGAGGGGAGTACGACTGTACGAGGGTTTACTGGTTCGTCTACCGTTGCCAGAGAATAACAGCAGGTGTGGGTGAGTAGAGGGATGGCTAGGCCAGCGATGGGAGTACGGTCGGGCGGTGAGGCTTGCGCAGCAGCACAGCCCGCCGTGGGGAGGAGGGAGCAGGCAGTCCCGCCGGCGCTTGTTTGAGCGGCTGGAGTAGGAAGAGCAGAGATTGAAGAAGCACGACGGCCGTTGGATGGACATCCAACAGTCAGTGCTTGTGCGTCAACCTTTTTTTAGGAAAGCCTCAAATCTGTGGAAAACAGCATACCGCCCATCTGCCATTATTTCTAATAATTTACAACCCATTTGCTAATTCTTAAGGTTTTTTTGGAGCCCATATTCTTTTTGTTAGCATTACAGCCCATATTGTGGCAACGGTTAAAAAATTATACGAAATTCTGCATATTTCGGTGCGGTCCGAATTATTTTTAATTCCAAAATTTCGACTCACATTCAAACTGATTTAAAAAATAAATGTATATCAATATAAAATCCAACAAATTATCCATGCATAAAAATTAATGTAATTTAAAATCTTGAAATGAAAAAAAGATATTTGAAACTAATTGCCGGTTTGATGTGTTTTAAAAATGTACAACCCATTTCTCATTACTGATGGGCCATTTTCTTGGCCAGCCGAATGAATGCTCTCCTCGTCTTGAAAGATTTGCAGCCCAACAGGTCTGACAAAGCGACTTACTTGGCAAATTACAAAAAAACTGGGATGTGGCCATGGACCCAGCTGTCAGCCTCTCCACGTACAGTACTCTTCCGATGGAAGTCGTTCCTTGACCATGTTGACCATGCCGCACAGAGAGCACCACGGCGGTGGACGACGGCGAGGCCTAGGAAGGGGACGACGCGGTAGTGGAAGCCCGCGCGGAGAGGACTATGAGGGTTCACTGGTCCGGCTGTGGTGTGAGGTTGCCGTCGCCGCAGGGCCTGGCCAGCGATGGGAATAGTAGGGGGCGGTGAGGCCTCTGCGGCAGCACAGCCGGCCACGGGAGGCAGGAGCATGCGGCACGACCGGCGCTGCTTTGGGCGGCTGGAGAAAGACGATCAGAGGTTGAAGAAGCATTACGGCCGTTGGATGGACATCGTACGGTCACTGGAGCTAGAATCGTTCATATTGACTAAGTTGACAAAGCCCTTCGTCCCCGTCAACTTAGTAGGCCCACAAGTCAGCCTCCCAGCAAGGTGGGTCCCAGCTAGCCGGGGTAGTATTCATTTTTTGTGTGCGTAATATGGAGGCACTTCCGGTGGGTCCGAGCTGACAGCGGGGGGGACGTATTTTTCGTGAAATACGGTGGCCCATCCGGTGGGTCCCAGCAGTCAGGGGGAAAACATTTTTTCGCAAAATACTGGTGGCCCGTCCGGTGGGTCCCCGCTGTCAGGTGGAGGAATAATTATTTTGCACGTAATAAGGAGGCACTTCCTTGCTGCGGTCGTGGACCCAACTGTCAGCCTCTCCACGTACAGTCCACATCTGATGGAAGCTGTTCCTTGACCACGTTGACCACGCCGCGCCGAGAGCACCAGGGCGGTGGACGACGGCGAGGCCTAGGAAGGGGACGACACGGAGCCGAGGAAGACGCGGCAGTGGATGCCCATGCGTAGAGGAGTACGAGGGTTCACTGGTTCGCTGCGGTGTGAGGCTGCTGTCGCCGCAGAATAACAGGGGGTGTGGGTGAGTAGAGGGATGGCCTGGCCAGCGGTGGGAGTAGTAGGGGGCGGTGAGGCCTCCGCCACATCGCAGCCGGCCACGGGAGGCAGGAGCACGAGGCACGGCTGACGCTGGTTTGGGCGGCTGGAGCAAGAAGACCAGAGCTTGAAGAAGCACTACGGCCGTTGGATGGATCGTACGGTCACTGGAGCTAGAATCGTGCATATTGACTAAGTTGACAAAGCCCTCCGTCCCCGTCAACTTAGTAGGCCCACAAGTCAGCCTGCCACTAAGGTGGGTCCTAGCTAGCAGGGGGTATTCATTTTTTTGTGCGTAATAAGGAGGCACTTCCGGTGGGTCCGAGCTGACAGCAGGGGGAACGTTTTTTTCGCGAAATATGGTGGCCCGCCGGGTGGGTCCCAGCAGTCAGGGGCAAATGTTTTTTTTGCGATATACTGGTGGGTGTCCAGTGGGTCCCTGCTGTGAGGTGGAGGAATAATTATTTTCTGCATAAAAAGGAGGCACTTCCTTGCGGCTTCCCTGGACCCAGCTGTCAGCCTCTCCACGTACAGTATTGTTCCGATGGAATTCGGCCATTGACCACATTGACCACGTCGCACCGACAGCACCACGGCGGTGGACGACGGTGAGGCCTAGGAAGGGGACGACGCGGAGCCGGGGAAGACGCGGCAGTGGATGCCCACGCGGAGAGGAGTACGAGGGTTCACTGGTTCGGCTGCGCTGCCATCGCCACAGAATAACAGGGGGTGTGGGTGAGTGGAGTGGAGGGATGGCCTGGCCAGGGGTGGGAGTAGTATGGGGGCGGTGAGGCCTCCGCGGCAGCACAGCCGGCCACGGGAGGCAGGAGTAGGCGGCACGACCGGCGCTGCTTTGGGCGGCTGGAGAAAGAAGACCAGAGGTTGAAGAAGCACTACGGCCGTTGGATGGACATCGTACGGTTAGTCGAGCTAGAATCGTGCATATTGACTAAGTTGACAAAGCCCTTCGTCCCCTTCAACTTAGTAGGCCCACTATACTGGGTCCCAGCTAGCAGGGGGAGTATTCATTTTTTTGTGCGTAATAAGGAGGCACTTCCTTGCGTGTGAAGATATAGCTGGTGGGTCCGAGCTGTCAGCGGCGGTAACATTTTTTCGCGAAATACAGAGGCCGTTTCGCTCGGTCCCAGATGTCAGGTGGAGGAAATCATTATTTTGCGTGTAATAAGGAGGCATTTCCTTGCGTGCGGCCGTGGACCCAACTGTCAGCCTCTCCACGTATAGTCCACTTCAGATGCATGTCGGTCGTTGACCATGCTGACCATGCCACGCCGGGAGCACCAGGGCGGTGGACGATGGCGAGGCCTAGGAAGGGAACGACACTGAGGCAGGGAAGACTCGGCCGTTGTTTTTGTTTCCCATGCGGAGGGGAGTACGACTGTACCAGGGTTTACTGGTTCGTCTACCGTCGCTGGAGAATAACAGTAGGTGTGGGTGAGTAGAGGGATGGCTAGGCCAGTGATGGGAGTACGGTGGGGCGGTGAGGCCTGCGCGGCAGCACAGCTGGTCGCGGGGAGGAGGGAGCAGGCAGTCCCGCCGGCGCTTGTTTGAGTGGCTGGAGCAGGAAGAGCTGAGATTGAAGAAGCACGACGGCCGTTGGATGGACATCCAACAGTATACATGCCATTTGTGGAAAGCCTCAAATCTGTGGAAAATAGCATACAACCCATCTGCCATTATTTCAAATAATTTACAGCCCATTTGCTAATTCTTACGGGTTTTTGGAGCCCATATTCTTTATGTTAGCATTACAGCCCATATTGTGGCCACGGTTAAAAAATTATACGAAATTTTGCATATGTCGGTGTGGTCTGAACTGTTTTTAATCCCGAAATTTCGAGTCACATTTAGACTGATTTGAAAAATAAATGTATATCAATATAAAATCCAATAAATTGTCCACGCATAAAAATCAATGCAATTTAAAATCTCGAAATGAAGAAAAGATATTTGAAAATAATTGTTGGTTTGATGTGTTTTAAAAATGTACGGCCCATTTCTCATGACTGATAGGCCATTCTCTCGGCCAGCCGAATGAAGCTCTCCTCGTCTTGAAAGATTTGCAGCCCAGCAGGTCTGATAAAGCGACTTACTTGACAAATCACAAAAGAACTGGGCTAGCCATTTTCAGAAATAAAAAAAACTACTGGGCTGGTCTGTGGTAAACATAAAAGAAAAGGCTGTCTAGACAGGCCAGAGTGTCCCGCACAGCCCAGTTGACACCCTGCTTCCATCTCAAAAACAAATTAGATAAATGCCACTCCAATTATGGCGATTCATAAAAATGCCACTGCAATTTCCAAACTTTGAAAAATGCCACTGCAATGTTTGCAAACTTTGAAAAACGCCACTACAGTTTGCAAACTTTGAAAAATGCCACTCCAGACTTCGAAAATGCCACTAGAAATGGCACGAAATGGCATTTTTCAAAGTTTGGAAATTGCAGTGGCATTTCTCGGATACGCCAGATTTGGAGTGGCATTTATCAAATTAACCCAAAACAAAAATAACTGGGCGAGCTGCTGGGTCCCTGTTGTTAGCCGCTCGTTGTGCAATTCTCTCGTTTATTGACTACGTTGACAATGGCATGGGACCCAGATGTCAGAAATCCACTAGGAGGAGCCATTTTTTTATTGGCTTGAAATAAGGAGGCACTTGCTTGCATACTGCCATGACCTTGGCGGGTCCCTGCTATCATCCTCTCCACATACAGTACCAGTTAGTCATGCTTCAAAACTGATCGGCACGCCATTAAAAAAATAAAGGTCGATAACTAATGCGGCACCTCGGGCCAACGCGGCCAGATCAAATTTTGCACGAGAAATTACACACCATGTTTCATTGACATGTGGTCCCGTTCCAACATATCAGTGAGGCGACGGCGAGTAGTAGGAGTATTTCCGAACAGACGTGTAGGCTGGGGCGCCTCTTCGTGAACCGTGGCAAACTCGCAACCGTCCACCGAGTCTTCGCCTTTCCCTCTCGATTTGGAACTGCTGTCGCACGCTCTTCCTCTCCCTCCTCCATTTTCCTTCAGCCCTTCACCCTTTCTTCTGCCATTGTTCGATCGTCTTCTCCATGGAGGGAACAGGCCGGAAACGACCCTGTTATTCTTGCCCCGATCTGAAAGATGACGTGGTGGAGGAACTCATTGATCGGTGCGACGTCATCACCTCGGCTAGCATGGCAGGTTCATTCAAGCCCATTCTCGACTCAACTAATAACATCATTACAAAGAACCCAAGAGTCAACGAGCGGCCCGACGGAGGCCTCGCCATGTGCCATTTGATGCCGCTTGATAATGATATGTATGATGTTAAGATGCCATCGCTCGAGGGCAAGGCTTGGGCGGGCGCAAATGGAGATTGGGTTGTTTAGATTGGGTCCAACTGCGAGTGGGAACTTGTGAATGTGTACACTCGTCACCGGGTTCCACTTCCAAAAATCTCAGCACACTGCCCAGAGGTGGAGCACACCGGTAATGTGCGCACGTTCAAAATACGATCATGGTGACTGTCTTCTACGGAAGATAGCAATTTGTCGAGTTCCCAACCGCTCTTGGAATTACAACAACTATCAAGTTGTTGCTATCTTCGACAAGCTTGTTGTCGTCCTTCGTGGTTCGACTCGATGGATATTGCTGAAAAATCAGTTTCTGTACACGGATGGGCACTGTGATGCAATTCAATACGAGGGCCTTGTGTTTGCTGCCACCACTCGTGGCACTGTTTTTGCATGGCATCCTAGTAGTTTCGGTACATTTGTCTTCCACCGTAATTATAATTGTTTCATCCACATGCATGTGGGTTAGCAAGTTTCCCTTTACTAATTAACATTCTTCTTGTGTTTCCAAGGTCCTGTGAACATCCCACCACCTATACTTGAAATTTTTTATAACCAAGGGGGAGATGACGATGGTGATGATCATGAGCATGAGGACGAGCAGCGCCGATATACTCTGTGGTGCCTGGCAACTAATTCCGATGGATCACCTCTTCTTGTGTGTATACAACCCACTGATGATGTTACTGCTAAGGAAGCAGGTGTCTCCCATGGTCGCACTCTCCGGACCTATTCCAACACCCGTTGCATGGTATTCGGGATGGATACTAGTGTGCTAGCGCCAACTCCTTCTCCCTGGCATAGAATTGATAGTCTTGGAGAAAACTCGCTCTTCCTTGGACAAAACTATCTGATGATGGTGAAAGGCGACCCAACTGCTGTTGACAAATTTATGAGAAGCAACTGTGTCTATACCTCGGACATTTGGGTGGTTCCCTACCCTCGTACTGATATAGTAGGCCGCTTCAGCCTGGATGATCGGTCCTGCGTTGGTCTCCAGACCGATAACAGATGGCCCGTCCCAGAGAATCACTTGTGGTTCAAAGCAAGCATTTCCAACGCCGCGGAATGGTTGAGTTGAAGTTCATTTCATGGCTTGTTATTTGTTGTGTGGTGAAAACTTTAGTCTTTATAATGTATCCTCGTTGTCGATGTGGGTTGATGACCTGTTGTATGTAATAAAATATTATGCCTGTGATAAACTTACTAAATTTATGAATGGCTTTCGAGTCGCTTCTCTAAATTTGTACTAGATTCACATGCTTCACGCGTCGGGCGGGTGTTTTTACTGTAGCCATATGTTAATGTGTTCGTTGTACGTAACCAGCACCTCGAATCCTTGATACTAGTATACTATATACTAGTAGGAGTAAGTAGTAGGAGTAGTAGGGTGGTAAGGGCCAGAACAAGCATTCACGTCCAGGAGTACAACACACGCCACCACCACGACATCCATCTGACACCATATTATTTCTTGGAGTCCGTGCTAGAGCAATCTCTTCAACCTCGTCGTTTCCTAACTTCAGCAATCATGCGGCGGGCGAGGTGGGGGTTTGCCGATAGTCGGTTTCCTTAACTGCGGTCCCACTTGTAAGGCCAACTCCAACGCACGACCCCAAACAGACCTCCATTTTGCATGAACTCCAACGATAATTTTGACTAGAAAAGCAAGACCAAAGAAAACAAGAACCACAAGAATACATTTTACTACTCCTGTAAGTTGGATTAGTGCCTTCTCGATGCATTCATTGTTGATCTGCGGAGGCTCGATCTTGCGTGCTTCTTTCTTCTTCAAGTGTAAAGAAGTAGACGTTGCTTCCTTGCATCTAGTCTCATGTCTAGCCTCTATTCTACTAGGAGTATCAACAAGTGCACTAATCTCATCCGATAGCAGAATCGAAGATTTGGTCGGGTTCTTCCTCCTTTTGCCGACACATGGGACATCCAGCATCCAGGTCGTGTCATGAAAGAAAATAGAGTGGTAGTTGAAGCCACAAGATGTGCATCTTGGGTTAAACTGTAAATAGAATCTTACTACTCTTGAGTAACTCCAAAAGCGGCCACCGAAGATCTTTATTGGATTTGTTTTTCATCACCAGCACGTCGAGGTGAAAGATGTGCAGGTTCAGTGGGTCCTCTTGCATTTTCACTAACATGTGGGGCCGCATGTGAGCAAATAGATGATGGGCTCCGTGCGTCCGCTGGCTGGCTGAGAAGAGAGATAGAGGAGGGCTGAGCACGGACTGCAGGAAATTTGTTCTACGTACCTCGATATGGCCCTGTTTGGATCATGGGGTTAGAGCTAGTTTGGGTTAGTTGAAGGCTCAAATAACCCAAAAGTATCCAAACAGGGAGGGTTAGAGTGGGTTAGTTTCATCTAACCCAACTATCCCGGTGGAGAGGTGCTTATTTGGGTTAGAGTGGGTTAGAAAATAACTCTAACTCTAACTGTGTTAGAGTATCCAAACAGGGCCATAGGCTCGATATAGTGGGGTGGCATGGGCCATAAATCAATAACATTCACGTCTAGCAGTACGGCACACGCCACCCACACGAGTCCCATCCGACACCAATTTTCTTGGAGTTCGTGCTACAGCCATCCTTCTCCCTCCTGTTTTCTCAGCCATCCGACAAGATAATTACTGTAGTATCATATACTACTACATGGATTTGACGGAAAGATAAAAATACATACGGATCCATCAATGTTCAACGACATCTTCACGCCCTAGTGCGCCGGGTCACCAACTGACGTGTGAGGAGCAGCGGCGTTGGCGGCGAGCTCAACGTGCTTCTGAACAGTGCCGTCCAAGGTTGCCCTGCGCTCCAAGAAGGCCAGCATCCTATAGTCCTCCTCTTGCGTGTAGTAGTCCTTGTGGACGATTTGCACGTAGACGTGGGTGATTATGTCGATGGTGTCTTGCTGTGCCAGGCGCTGCGCGGCGAGCGCGACCTCAAGGTGGACATTCTCCGGCGCGATGGCGGGCATTCACAGGGCCACCAGTGTGTCGAAGAGGTTGTTACCATAGTGGACGTTGAGGGTGGCGGGCATCGCAGAGCCTGGGCGCGTCAGTTGGAGGCTTACGTCAAAGTCATCCGCAAGCTTCTTGACAACGGTGAACATGTCGAGGAAACCAACGAGGACCTCGTCGAACAAGGAGACGAAGCTGTCGTCCAAGCGGCCCCTCGCCTTGGCGGCCTCAAGCAATACTACCTAGAGACGTTCCTCGGTGCCGGTGGACGTGGTAGTACTCCTAAATCCAGACGGTGGTGCTACTAGTACTAGTAGTAGTACTACAAATGTAGTAGTAGGAGTACTAGTACTGTTGGGGAACGTTGCAGAAAATTAAAATTTTTCCTACGGTTTCACCAAGATCCATCTATGAGTTCATCTAAGCAACGAGTCAAGGGAGTGAGTTTGCATCTACATACCACTTGTAGATCGAGTGCGGAAGCGTTCAAGGGGATGGTGATGATGGAGTCGTACTCGTCGTGATTCGGATCACCGATGACCAAGTGCTGAACGGACAGCACCTCCGCGTTCAACACACGTACGGTACGGGCGACGTCTCCTTCGTCTTGATCCAGCAAGGAGGAAGGAGAGGATGAGGAAGACAGCTCCAATGGCAGCACGACGGCGTGGTGCAGTTGGTGCAGCAGTACTCCGGCAGGGCTTCGCCTTGCACGTACGGAGGAGGAGAGGTGTTGGGGAGGGGAGGGGCTGCGCCTTCGCTTGTGTGTTGCAGCCCTCCCCTCACCCCTCTATATATAGGAGGAGAGGGGCAAGGGGCCGGCCCTCTAGGGGAAACCCTAGAGGGGGGCGGCGGCCAAAGGGAGAGGGAAAAGGGGTGGCTTGCCCCCCAAGCTAGGGGGGCGCCCCCTTTAGGGTTTCCCCTCCCCTTGTCCTAGCCGCATGGGCCTAGGTGGGGAGGCGCGCCCAGCCCACTAGGGGCTGGCTCCCTCTCCCACACAGCCCATGTGGCCCCCCGGGAGGGGTGGCCCCACTCGGTGGACCCCCGGAACCCTTCCGGTGGCCCTGGTACAATACCGGTATGCCACCGAAACTTTCCGGTGTCCGTTTAACCACTTTCCTTATATAAATATTTACCTCCGGACTATTCCGGAACTCCTCGTGACGTCCAGGATCTCATCCGGGACTCCGAACAACATTCGGTAATCACATACAAGTCTTCCTAATAACCCTAGCGTCACCGAACCTTAAGTGTGTAGACCCTACGGGTTCGGGAGACATGCAGACATGACCGAGATGCTCTCAGGTCAATAACCAACAGCGGGATCTGGATACCCATGTTGGCTCCCACATGCTCCTCGATGTTGTAATCGGATGAACCACAATGTCGAGGATTCGATCAAACCCCGTATGCAATTCCCTTTGTCAATCGGTACGTTACATGCCCGAGACTCGATCGTCGGTATCCCAATACCTCGTTCAGTCTCATTACCGGCAAGTCACTTTACTCGTACCATAATGCATGATCCCATGACTAGACACTTGGCCACCTTGAGCTCATTATGATGATGCACTACCGAGTGGGCCCAGTGATACCTCTCCGTAACACGGAGTGACAAATCCCAGTCTCGATCCGTGTCAACCCAACAGACACTTTCGGAGATACCTGTAATGCACCTTTATAGTCACCCAGTTACGTTGTGATGTTTGGTACACCCAAAGCACTCCTACGGTATCCGGGAGTTACACGATCTCATGGTCTAAGGAAGAGATACTTGACATTGGAAAAGCTCTAGCAAACGAACTAACCGACCTTTGTGCTATGCTTAGGATTGGGTCTTGTCCATCACATCATTCTCCTAATAATGTGATCCCGTTATCAACGACATCCAATGTCCATAGCCAGGAAACCATGACTATCTGTTGATCACAACGAGCTAGTCAACTAGAGGCTCACCAGGGACATATTGTGGTCTATGTATTCACACGTGTATTACGATTTCCGGATAATACAGTTATAGAATGAATAAAAGACTATTATCATGAACAAAGAAATATAATAATAACACTTTTATTATTGCCTCTAGGCATATTTCCAACAGTCTCCCACTTGCACTAGAGTCAATAATCTAGTTACATTGTGATGAATCGAACACCCATAGAGTTCTGGTGTTGATCATGTTTCGCTCGCGAGAGAGGTTTAGTCAACGGATCTGCGACATTCAGATCTGTATGTACTTTGCAAATTTCTATGTCTCCATCTTGAACATTCTCACGGATGGAGTTGAAACGACGCTTGATGTGCCTGGTCTTCTTGTGAAATCTGGGCTCCTTCGCAAGGGCAATAGCTCCAGTATTGTCACAGAAAAGTTTGATCGGCCCCGACGCATTGGGTATGACTCCTAGGTCGGTGATGAACTCCTTCACCCAAATAGCTTCATGCGCTGCCTCCGAGGCTGCCATGTACTCCGCTTCACATGTAGATCCCGCCACGGCGCTCTGCTTGCAGCTGCACCAGCTTACTGCTCCACCATTCAACATATTCACGTATCCGGTTTGTGACTTAGAGTCATCCAGATCTGTGTCGAAGCTAGCGTCGACGTAACCCTTTACGACGAGCTCTTCGTCACCTCCATAAACGAGAAACATGTCCTTTGTCCTTTTCAGGTACTTCAGGATATTCTTGACCGCTGTCCAGTGTTCCTTGCCGGGATTAGTTTGGTACCTCCCTACCAAACTTACGGCAAGGTTTACATCAGGTCTGGTACACAGCATGGCATACATAATAGATCCTATGGCTGAAGCATAGGGGATGACACTCATCTCTTCTATATCTTTTGCCGTGGTCGGGCATTGAGCCGAGCTCAATCTCACACCTTGCAATACAGGCAAGAACCCCTTCTTGGACTGATCCATTTTGAACTTCTTCAAAATTTTATCAAGGTATGTGCTTTGTGAAAGACCTATGAGGCGTCTCGACCTATTTCTATAGATCTTGATGCCTAATATATAAGCAGCTTCTCCAAGGTCCTTCATTGAAAAACACTTATTCAAGTAGGCCTTAATGCTGTCCAAGAACTCTATATCATTTCCCATCAAAAGTATGTCATCTACATATAATATGAGAAATGCTACAGAGCTCCCACTCACTTTCTTGTAAACGCAGGCTTCTCCATAAGTCTGCATAAACCCAAACGCTTTGATCATCTCATCAAAGCGAATGTTCCAAATCCGAGATGCTTGCACCAGCCCATAAATGGATCGCTGGAGCTTGCATACTTTGTTAGCGTTCTTAGGATCGACAAAACCTTCTGGCTGCATCATATACAGCTCTTCCTTAATATAACCATTAAGGAATGCCGTTTGACGTCCATCTGCCATATCTCATAATCATAGTATGTGGCAATTGCTAACATGATTCGGACGGACTTAAGCTTCGCTACGGGAGAGAAAGTCTCATCGTAGTCAATCCCTTGAACTTGCCGATAACCCTTAGCGACAAGTCGAGCTTTATAGATGGTGACATTACCATCTGCGCCCGTCTTCTTCTTAAAGATCCATTTGTTTTCTATCGCTCGCCGATCATCGGGCAAGTCAGTCAAAGTCCATACTTTGTTTTCATACATGGATTCTATCTCGGATTTCATGGCTTCTAGCCATTTGTTGGAATCTGGACCCGCCATAGCTTCTTCATAGTTCGAAGGTTCACCGTTGTCTAACAACATGATTTCCAGGACAGGGTTGCCGTACCACTCTGGTGCGGAACGTGTCCTTGTGGACCTACGAAGTTCAGTAGCAACTTGATCCGAAGTACCTTGATCATCATCATTAATTTCCTCTCTAGTTGGTGTAGGCACCACAGGAACATTTTCCTGTGCTGTACAACTTTCCCGTTCAAGAGGTAGTACTTCATCGAGTTCTACTTTCCTCCCACTTCTTTCGAGAGAAACTCTTTTTCCAGAAAGGATCCGTTCTTGGCAACAAAGATCTTGCCCTCGGATCTTAAGTAGAAGGTATACCCAATGGTTTCCTTAGGGTATCCTATGAAGACGCATTTTTCCGACTTGGGGTCGAGCTTTTCAGGTTGAAGTTTCTTGACATAAGCATCGCATCCCCAAACTTTTAGAAACGACAGCTTAGGTTTCTTCCCAAACCATAATTCATACGGTGTCGTCTCAACGGATTTAGACGGTGCCCTATTTAAAGTGAATGTAGCTGTCTCTAGAGCGTATCCCCAAAATGATAGTGGTAAATCGGTAAGAGACACCATAGACCGCACCATATCTAATAGAGTGCGATTACGATGTTCGGACACACCATTACGCTGAGGTGTTCCAGGCGGCGTGAGTTGTGAAACGATTCCACATTTCCTTAAGTGTGTACCAAATTCGTGACTTAAGTATTCTCCTCCATGATCTGATCGTAGGAATTTTATCTTTTGGTCACGTTGATTCTCTACCTCATTCTGAAATTCCTTGAACTTTTCAAAGGTCTCAGACTTGTGTTTCATTAAGTAGACATACCCATATCTACTCAAGTCATCAGTGAGAGTGAGAACATAACGATATCCTCTGCGAGCCTCAACACTCATTGGACGGCACACATCGGTATGTATGATTTCCAACAAGTTGGTTGCTCGCTCCATTGTTCCAGAGAACGGAGTCTTGGTCATCTTGCCCATGAGGCATGGTTCGCATGTGTCAAATGATTCATAATCGAGAGACTCTAAAAGTCCATCAGCATGGAGCTTCTTCATGCGCTTGACACCAATGTGACCAAGGCAGCAGTGCCACAAGTATGTGGGACTATCGTTATCAACTTTACATCTTTTGGTATTCACGCTATGAATATGTGTAGTATTACGCTCGAGATTCATTAAGAATAAACCATTGACCATCGGAGCATGACCATAAAACATATCTCTCATATAAATTGAACAACCATTATTCTCAGACTTAAATGAGTAGCCATCTCGTATTAAACGAGATCCAGATACAATGTTCATGCTCAAACTTGGCACTAAATAACAATTAGTAAGGTTCAAAACTAACCCCGTGGGTAAATGTAGAGGTAGCGTGCTGACGGCGATCACATCGACTCTGGAACCATTCCCGACGCGCATCGTCACCTCGTCCTTTGCCAGTCTCCGCTTATTCTGCAGCTCCTGCTGTGAGTTACAAATATGAGCAACGGCACCGGTATCAAATACCCAGGAGTTACTACGAGTACTGGTAAGGTACACATCAATTACATGTATATCAAATATACCTTTAGTGTTGCCGGCCTTCTTATCCGCTAAGTATTTGGGGCAGTTCCGCTTCCAGTGACCCTTCCCTTTGCAATAAAAGCACTCAGTCTCAGGCTTGGGTCCATTCTTTGACTTCTTCCCGGCAACTGGCTTACCGGGCGCGGCAACCTCCTTGCCGTCCTTCTTGAAGTTCTTCTTACCCTTGCTCTTCTTGAACTTAGTGGTCTTATTGACCATCAACACTTGGTGTTCTTTCTTGATTTCAACCTCTGCTGACTTCAGCATAGAAAATACTTCAAGAATGGTCTTTACCATCCCCTGCATATTGTAGTTCATCACAAAGCTCTTGTAGCTTGGTGGGAGCGACTGAAGGATTCTGTCAATGACTGCCTCATCAGGGAGGTTAATATTCACTGGGTCATACGGTTGTGCAACCCAAACATCTTGAGTATCTGCTCACTGACAGAACTATTTTCCTCCATCTTACAACTATAGAATTTGTCGGAGATGTCATATCTCTCGACCTGGGCGTGAGCTTGGAAAACTAGTTTCAGCTCCTCGAACATCTCATATGCTCCGTGATGCTCAAAACGCTTTTGGAGCCCCGGTTCTAAGCTGTAAAGCATGCCGCACTGAACGAGGGAGTAATCATCAGCACGAGACTACCAAGCATTCATAATGTCTTGGTTCTCTGGGACGGGAGCGTCACCTAGCGGTCCTTCTAGGACATATTGTTTCCTGGCAGCTATGAGGATGATCCTCAGGTTCCGGACCCAGTCCGTATAGTTGCTGCCATCATCTTTCAGCTTGGTTTTCTCTAGGAACGCGTTGAAGTTCAAGTTGACATGAGCGTTGGCCATTTGATCTACAAGACATATTTGCAAAAGGTTTTAGACTAAGTTCATGATAATTAAGTTCATCTAATCAAATTATTGAATGAACTCCCACTCAGATTAGACATCCCTCTAGTCATCTAAGTGTTACACGATCCGAGTCGACTAGGCCGTGTCCGATCATCACGTGAGACGGACTAGTTATCGTCGGTGAACATTCTCATGTTGATCGTATCTTCCATACGACTCGTGTTCGACCTTTCGGTCTCCATGTTCCGAGGCCATGTCTGTACATGCTAGGCTCGTCAAGTTAACCCTAAGTGTTTTTGCATGTGTAAAACTGTCTTACACCCGTTGTATGTGAACGTAAGGATCTATCACACCCGATCATCACGTGGTGCTTCAAAACGACGAACTTTAGCAACGGTGCACAGTTGGGGAGAACACTTCTTGAAATTGTTGTAAGGGATCATCTTATTTACTACCGTCGTTCTAAGTAAACAAGATGCATAAAACATAATAAACATCACATGCAATTATATAAAGTAGTGACATGATATGGCCAATATCATATAGCTCCTTTGATCTTCATCTTCGGGGCTCCATGATCATCTTGTCACCGGCATGACACCATGATCTCCATCATCGTGTCTTCATGAAGTTGTCACGCCAACGACTACTTCTACTTCTATGACTAACGCGTTTAGCAATAAAGTAAAGTAGTTTACATGGCGTTCTTTAATGACACGCAGGTCATACAAAAATAAAGACAACTCCTATGGCTCCTGCCGGTTGTCATACTCATCGACATGCAAGTCGTGATTCCCAGTACAAGAACATGATCTCATACATCACAATATATCATTCATCATTCATCACAACTTCTGGCCATATCACATCACATGACAATTGCTGCAAAAACAAGTTAGACGTCCTCTAATTGTTGTTGCATCTTTTACGTGGCTGCAATTGGGTTCTAGCAAGAACGTTTTCTTACCTACGAATAACCACAACGTGATCTTGTCAACTTCTATTTACCCTTCATAAGGACCCTTTTCATCGAATCCACTTCAACTAAAGTGGGAGAGACAGACACCCACCAGCCACCTTATGCAACTAGTGCATGTTAGTCGGTGGAACCGGTCTCACGTAAGCGTACGTGTAAGGTTGGTCCGGGCCGCTTCATCCCACAATACCGCTGAAGCAAGATAAGACTAGTAGCGGCAAGCAAGTTGACAAGATCTACACCCACAACAAAATTGTGTTCTACCCGTGCAAAGAGAACTACGCATAAACCTAGCTCATGATGCCACTGTTGGGGAACGTTGCAGAAAATTAAAATTTTTCCTACGGTTTCACCAAGATCCATCTATGAGTTCATCTAAGCAATGAGTCAAGGGAGTGAGTTTGCATCTACATACCACTTGTAGATCGAGTGCGGAAGCGTTCAAGGGGATGGTGATGATGGAGTCATACTCGTCGTGATTCGGATCACCGATGATCAAGTGCTGAACGGACAGCACCTCCGCGTTCAACACACGTACGGTATGGGCGACGTCTCCTTCATCTTGATCCAGCAAGGAGGAAGGAGAGGATGAGGAAGACAGCTCCAATGGCAGCACGACGGCGTGGTGCAGTTGGTGCAGCAGTACTCCGGCAGGGCTTCGCCTTGCACGTACGGAGGAGGAGAGGTGTTGGGGAGGGGAGGGGCTGCGCCTTCGCTTGTGTGTTGCAGCCCTCCCCTCACCCCTCTATATATAGGAGGAGAGGGGCAAGGGGCCGGCCCTCTAGGGGAAACCCTAGAGGGGGGCGGCGGCCAAAGGGAGAGGGAAAAGGGGTGGCTTGCCCCCTAAGCTAGGGGGGCGCCCCCTTTAGGGTTTCCCCTCCCCTTGTCCTAGCCGCATGGGCCTAGGTGGGGAGGCGCGCCCAGCCCACTAGGGGCTGGCTCCCTCTCCCACACAGCCCATGTGGCCCCCCGGGAGGGGTGGCCCCACCCGGTGGACCCCCGGAACCCTTCCGGTGGCCCCGGTACAATACCGGTATGCCACCGAAACTTCCGGTGTCCGTTTAACCACTTTCCTTATATAAATCTTTACCTCCGGACCATTCCGGAACTCCTCGTGACGTCCGGGATCTCATCCGGGACTCCGAACAACATTCGGTAATCACATACAAGTCTTCCTAATAACCCTAGCGTCACCGAACCTTAAGTGTGTAGACCCTACGGGTTCGGGAGACATGCAGACATGACCGAGATGCTCTCAGGTCAATAACCAACAGCGGGATCTGGATACCCATGTTGGCTCCCACATGCTCCTCGATGTTGTCATCGGATGAACCACAATGTCGAGGATTCGATCAAACTCCGTATGCAATTCCCTTTGTCAATCGGTACGTTACATGCCCGAGACTCGATCGTCGGTATCCCAATACCTCGTTCAGTCTCGTTACCGGCAAGTCACTTTACTCGTACCGTAATGCATGATCCCGTGACCAGACACTTGGCCACCTTGAGCTCATTATGATGATGCACTACCGAGTGGGCCCAGTGATACCTCTCCGTAACACGGAGTGACAAATCCCAGTCTCGATCCGTGTCAACCCAACAGACACTTTCGGAGATACCTGTAATGCACCTTTATAGTCACCCAGTTACGTTGTGACTTTTGGTATACCCAAAGCACTCCTACGGTATCCGGGAGTTACACGATCTCATGGTCTAAGGAAGAGATACTTGACATTGGAAAAGCTCTAGCAAACGAACTAACCGACCTTTGTGCTATGCTTAGGATTGGGTCTTGTCCATCACATCATTCTCCTAATGATGTGATCCCGTTATCAACGACATCCAATGTCCATAGCCAGGAAACCATGACTATCTGTTGATCACAACGAGCTAGTCAACTAGAGGCTCACCAGGGACATATTGTGGTCTATGTATTCACACGTGTATTACGATTTCCGGATAATACAGTTATAGCATGAATAAAAGACTATTATCATGAACAAAGAAATATAATAATAACACTTTTATTATTGCCTCTAGGGCATATTTCCAACAAGTACTGTACTACCCGTTGGTCAAATTATTACGTGCTGCTCCTCACAGTGAAGTGACAAGACCCTGCGCTGGAGATGACACCTAAGTATAGGCGCCGTGTTCGGCATACCATAGTCAGCCTCACCATCTACAGTCACTATCATCATGGCTGTAGAGCTAGCCTGCTTACAACTAGCCCTGTTCGACATAATTTCCCGTGCATAGATGCCCGTGCATTGCACGGAACACCAAGATTGGGGGTGGACGGCTCCGGTAGCGGCCATCACGCCAGATTTTCCCACGGCCTTCTACTCCTAGATTGTGAGAGACAAGGAGTTGTTTGTAAATAGGGAACAAGTGAGGGCATCTTTTTGCAAAAATGGAGAAGCTTGGTTTGTATGCGTCAGATCTAGATCCGACGACTATTGGTCAAAGATGGGAGGCACAACATCATCACCAACTCAGGACCTGTTTGATTCACAGGATTTTGAAAACGCAGGAATAGGACATGGCAATATTACAAGTTTCAAACTGATATTACAAATGTTAGGAGTAATGTTGCACCTATGAAGAGGGAATTACTAGGAAGTTTACGTAAGAACTTTCATTACTTTAGGTGGATGCAGCATTATCGTACAAACTAAAATCCACCGCCCTGACAAGTCACTAATGGGAAAATAAGTTTTCGAGTCTCTGGCCACTTGATGTTTCAAAAACAAATTCAGCTTCTGCGGAGAAATGAGCTCCACCGTGTACCCGCGCGGGTGTGGCTGGGCACAAAGCGTGAGCACGTGCACGGTGCACCTATTCTCTTCTTGTATACGTACACCACCTACGTGGGGTTGTGTGAGAGAGATACAAACCTAGAGAGATATATTGTGTGGGTTCTTGAGAGTTTTTCTTATGGGGGGGGGGGTCAACCAAAAAATTTAACATTTCAATGTGTGTGGAATAGAGTCATGGATATAACATATATATAGAGGGGGCGATCCACGACAAGAGAGTGGATGTATCATCGGCTTGAGGTGTCCATAGAATCGAAGAGAGGGATGATGTGTGTGTGTGCGCGCGCGCGCGACCGATAAAGAGTGCCATCGAATTTGTGTGTGCCCACGTCAAAGATATAGAGTGGCTGGCCTACTGGAACGTGAGATGGGACATGTGTAGTTTGTCTCTGTGGCATGGATACCTACCTGTAGTGCTCGACTATCGGTGTGTGGTGGGCGAAGAGGGAGGCCCAATTAACTATAGAGGTACAATGGCTGGTATATGTGTGGAGGAGGAGAGAGGCCTACCTCATGTATTAAGGAGATCGATCTGCCTCATGTATTAAGGGAGATCGATCGGCATCCATGCATATGTGCAAGAGATGAATAAGGTTGGGAGAGAGACGGAGCTAGAGTGTTGGAGGGGGTGGTAGTGGAGTTGCTTCTAACAAATGGTGGGATAGGCTTGCTAGACAAACGGAGGGCACGCCCGCAATATCAATAAGAGAGGAGATGGTTGCTTGTTGTCTGTGCACGTGCGTGTGAGAGACGGGTCAGGAGGCATGCACGAATGATGAGGGAGGACGATGTGGCTGTGGTAAGCAGACGTAACTGCATAGGAAGATCAATCGCCCTTTGTAAGATAAAGGAGAGACATAACTTGTGAGATACGTCGATCGATGGGGGGGGGTAGTTAAAGTCGATCTAGGTATATGTTGGGAGATCGATCGGTATACATGCATGTGTGTGTTAGAAGCAAATGAGGCATGAGGAGAAGGATAGAGAGAGAGGGATGCATGTAGGAGGTGGTACGAGAGGCATACTATATCGAGGGGGAGGAGTGTGCGAGTACGAGAACGATGAAAAGAGTGGTGGGAGTGAGGCATGGACGGTGACAAGAGAAGAAGGGAAGCTTGTGTTTGTGCTAGGCACACCTGGCTAGAGAGGCATATCGATCGATGTGTGCCGTAAAGAATGAGCTAGGGGCCTACACACACCGTGGGTGAACGACCTAAAGTGAAAAGACGAATTTGCGCGATGGAGCTAGAGAATGCTGAGGGAGGGTGAGAGGGATGCGGGCGTGTGCATGCACAAGAGAAAGTTAGCGCTAGCTACAAAGATAAGAGGATTGTGTGGGTGTAAAAGACGAATAGAGATCATATATACTTCATTATAAAAAGCGAATTCGGATATTTGAAGAATTTATCATAGTGTTTCAACCCGACGGATGTGTGAATATATATAACGGTGATACACATGGTGTGGTTATGAACATGGTATACTACATTTAATATGTTTTATCTCTACTCTTATAAAAACGGAGTTGTTGATGATGGTGTGCCTGCCATCCTGCATTATAGGCCGTCTGATTTATATCTAGCGGATAGCAAGGAAACTATGATGGTTGAAGTTGGCAACAATCATGATTGTAGATTCTTATTGAAATAGAGAAACGAATTCAAATTTAGTTCGAATTGCAGCGGTAGTATAGACATTTGGAATACACTAAAATGTTGGTATGAGTAGGTTACATGCATTATACAGCAAGCGAAAAAATTTAATTGGACATAACATGGATTCATACTCCCTCCTTCCATCTATATAGGGCGTAATGAGATTTTTAAGACCGCCTTTAACTATTGACAAGATTAATAGTACATGACATGCACAATGTGAAAATTATATCATTGAAAGAACCTTTCACAGACAAATTTAACGGTGTGCTTTGTGTAAGTTGCATGTCATATATCATTGCTCTAATATTTGGTCAAAGTTAGCATCGAAAAACGCATTAGGCCCTATGGAAGGAGGGAGTAGCTTTGAATAGCATTTGTATAGTAAAACGGGGCAAGACTCTCTCTTTGTGTGGTGTGAATAGTTTTATTTTTTTTTGTTTTCTTTTTGGTTGAGGGAAGTGCGAATTGATTTGGTACGTACAAGTATAATATTACTACACGTTAGGCTTGTCCCTAAAATTCAACCCGCGTCTTGTTATATCCCGAAAATTCAGATATCGTGCTCCCAAAACTGGCGCCTTCACAACCCGTGCCTTGCTATCCCGAAATTACAACGCGCGCGAAAACTCCCTCCAGCTGCCAAATCCCGACACGCGAAATCCCGTTCTAACCCTGAGCCAAAAGGGCCGCTAGTTCAAATCGGTGGGGGGTACTTTTGTAACACACCCTACATTTTGGACAAGCGCGTTCCTAAGTCATGCTTCACCCCCTCCCATCGCCCCCTTTTCGCCATTCAAAATCCCAGGCCGCCATAACCTCTCCACTCCAGCCGCGAAACCCCACCCTCCTCCGTCTGCCATGTCACCGCTGCCCAGCCGGAGCCTCTTCCCTGACGACGTCGTCCAGCACAATAGCTCGACGTCCCTCGTCCACCTCCCCGGATGAGGATCCGTCGTCCATCTCGCCGTCTCGCCGGTTCAGCCGCCCCGTCCTCCACCACCAAGGAGCTGCTGCGACGATTGCCTCGTCTATCGCGGGTGCTCCATCCCCACAGTGCGGCCTTAACCTGCTCCACCGGAACCGCAGCATCCTCACCGACTCCTCGGACGAAGCCGAGGCCTACTCGGCGCCACCAAAGAGGTTGTACACTCATCGCATCACACCTTCTCCTTAACTCGACCTCCCGACGCCGACGGTGCTCCATCCCGCACCCTCATGGAGCGGCTACCTTGAAGCCGGCGCCGCGGGCGACATCTCCACGGCGGCTCTCCCCCAGTGCGAGGCCCCTTCGGCGGCGGCGTCCATACCAGCCGGATCTGCTGCTGCTGCTCCGGCTCTCGCTCGATCGCTCGCTCGCCCAGCTGCTGTTGTTGCTCCCCCCCTCGCTCGTGCTGCTGCTCTGCTCCAATTAAGCCACACTTCAGTCAACTGAATCGACTTTTGGGTCAGTCGATTTTCAGGGGTTGGGGGGGCCTCGCCGGAGTTAAGGAAGAACCACCCGCAGCGGGGATGGGGGCTCACCGGAGAGGTACCCCACTATCTATCTTAGGGTTCAGGGTGGGGGCGAGGGGCCTAGAGGGCTGGCCGGGGCGGCGGTGGCGAGTTGTTTCGGGGCAGCGAGGTGGCGCTGGGGCTGGCGGTTCGGCCGGTGGTCGCTGGCGGCTCAGGGGGGTGCAGGTTGAAGATGAACTGCAGGCCCTCCCTAAACTACATGTCAAGTGCCTCTCTGCTACCATTGCATTCAGTTTTGACAATAGCATTCAGATTCCACAGTAAATTTCAGTTTCGACAGTTAAGTTCAGAGTCAACAGTTTTTACCTCATCTGGTTTTTGGTGATGTTAATTTTACATCCATTTTACATCATCTATTGGAGATGCTATTAGAATCCCACTCGAGATTGATAATGTATGTCTTGTGCTGCTTCAGCCTTGACGTCTTACGGCTCACCGGAGCTGCTCCAACGATAGAACGATCCGTCACAACAGAGCAGTGCCCTGGATACTGTCTACAGATTCCTCAGATCTTCCTCCACACCTCCGACAGCCACCTCTGCCTCAACTGCTTCAGCGACAAACCCAATGATGCTGAGGTCGACACGGCTACGGCAAAGAGGTTGTACACTTGTTGCATCACTTATTACTATACATTCATGTCGATCCATTAGGGCTATTTTGGTTCAACGGAAAAACATCGATCCACTGGTTGTTACTATCACTCTAAATTTCTGCATGCTCTCCTTACATAATCTCACCATATTTTTTTCGTATGCATGTCAGATATTGTACACAGTCATGCTGAACATGTAGAGAAAAAGAGAAGAGTTTTGCACGGCAATACAATGTCATGCAGACATCGCTCCATGGTGGGTTCAATGGAAAACCCTCCCCACCCCTCTCCAGATTGTATTCCAGAGGAAGATATCTGTTCTGAGGCGGATTCGGACGCAGCTGACCACTCCTATTTACCCCCCAAGGTGTTTGCTCTACCTTGGCATGATGTGTTAGTCATATCATGCCTATGTTGCCTTGCAGTGCCTACTTTTGACATCATATATGTCATCTGCTTAGTTTAGACATGTTCTGTAATGCCACCTATTTAGTTTCTATATCATATATGGGAATTATGTAGTCTCATGTCTTTTAGCCAGCCATAATATATGTGAAATGTGCAATGCCATCCTGTTTAACCAGGCATCATATATTTGAATGATATCTTGCCCATCCTTTTCTTCATTACATTTCCATTTTGTCGACAATGTTTGTACATTAAACTACTCTTCCTATGAATCATCCATTTGGGTGGGAGATGGAAAAATCTGGAGTGAAAACAAGGCCTTCAGAGCAGACAATGCTACTTGTCGAAGCAGATCTCTTGTTGGGTCCCGATAGCTCCTCAGAGATGGATTCAGAGACAGATGACCAGTCCTATTCCCCCACTGAGGTGTATGCTCTAACTTGGCACGGCTATACTTCTCATATCATGCATACGGTGTCTTGCATTGCATAGTTTAGACATCATATACACAATATTCAACACCATGTTCTTAGTTCAGACATCATATCGAATGCCCTCTGTTTAGCATATAAATCACATATGTGAATTAAATGATGCGATCCTGATTACTTAGATAACATGTAGGTGAATTATGTCATGCGATCCTGTTTAGTTATTCATCATATCTTTGAATTATGTTATGCTACGCTATCCAGTTTAGATAGACATCATATATGTGAAATTATGGCATGCTATCCGTTTTAGTTAAACAATATACATGTCAACTATTTCATGCCCTATTTTTTCCACACTATCTATTGCATCTGTCTCTCATACAATGTTTGTACATTCAACTATGTTTCCTGTTTATCAGCCATTTGAATTGGAGCGGGTGATGCCAGTATCTAGCGAACTAAAAACACGGTCTTCAAATAAACAGTGCTACCTCTTGGTGGAGATAGCACCCCGGTTGTACATGCACAAGAACCAGCCCTAACACACATAACCCAAACTCTCGCAGATTGTACCCCTACTACGATGGACAAAGAACCAGCTTCACTCAATCTAACCCCAACCCCAGCCGATAGTAACCCAATTCCTGTTGACACAGCACCATCTCCACCACAGAGCTCCCAAACAAGAGCAATTAGTAAGGCAGCTCCAGTGCCCAAAGGGCCAGTACTATCACGGCGAACCCCAACTCCACTAGTTAGTACGCTTATTCCTGTGGAGGAAGCACAACCAGCTAGTCGTAGTTTAGCATCTATCGCATTTGATGTTGTTAAATCGTATGTGAATATCTTCCCATCTTGGAAATATTATACTGAAGATGAAGGAAAATGCCAGTTGCAGGTGTTTGTCCAGGAGTTATGTGTAAGTAATGTTATTCATGGCAATTACTTTGCTTCGTCCCATACATCCTACCTCCATGATGGTTATAATACAACAAATTTTCCCATTTTTCTCTATAGAGAAGGACCAATTTGGAAACTCAGGATGAGGTAACCTGTGCTAATACCTCTTCTATATTCAAGAATGCTTGGTGGCAGTATCGGAATTACCTGAAGAAAATGTACTTCACCGGCAAAGAAACTCATCAAATTCCCTTACGTTCTCCTGAGACACATTTACTAGACGATGACTGAGAACGCCTTGTTCTGTACTGGTCCCGAACCAAGAATGTGGTAAGGTCTATGAGCTCATTTTCTATTTTTAAGTATTATATTCTTGCGTCTTACTGTACTCTGTTCATGTAGAACAAGTGCCTAAACCTGAAGAACAACTCTTCTAATTTAAGATTCCATTGCCACCATAGGACATAGATATATGTTTGTTTGATGCTTTTATTATGTACTAGTACTTGGCAATAGAAGACTTGGTAGTTTAATCATTTCCACCTTACTAATGAACTGGTTCACCGAAATGAGTTTCATATACTAGTACATGCTAAACTTGTTATGTGTCTGCTTGTTTCTTCTTTTAGAATGCTGACAGAATATTGGGGAAGAGTGCCTTATTAAGCAACGGTAAAGGAAGTAATGCAGATAAGGTTCAGGATAGTGACACATCCTGTCTTTGTTTAGTGTTGGAGTTACTGGCCACTACCGCTTGCACAAGCTATTCAAACTTACTGTCTGAATCAGTTCGGTTTCTTGAGTCTCAACTACAAGCTGAAAGACATCGATCAGCTGTGCTGCAACAAGAAGCGGAAGGACTGCAGAAGTCCCTGGAGCATTCAGATGCATACTTTCTGGTGCAACAGCAAGCGTTGGAGGATTTTAGCGCCAAACAGGACCAAACTAATCAGCTTGCTAAGCTTATTGCCAGCATGGTGGATACCCAGGATAATGTTTCTTGAGCTCTTCTGAAGTTGTTTCAGTTATGCTCTTGTTTTGCTGCCGCGTTTATTTGCACTGGTGGCCAATTTTGATGGCCAGTGTATATGATACGCTGCTTTGTTCCCTATATTTGCACTGGTGGCGAACTTTGATGCCCAGTGGATGTAATATGTGTAATAGCCGTGATAGCCTAGCGTTAGTTGCTTGCTTATTTATTTCCTTGTTTTCTTGTTTATTTGTTTGCTTGTAGTCATTACAGTTCTTTTTCCGCGGTTAACTAGTGGCTGCAATAACCTATTTTTTAAAACTAGGCCACAATAACCATGGGCTAATATTTACTGTAGTGACACTGGGCCTCCTACGGGCCGTAGAAACAGTGGACCTTCTACGGGCCGTAGAAACAGTAGGCCTACTACGGGCCATAGAAACAATGGGCCTTCTACAGGCCGTATCATCAATGGGCCTTATACGGGTCGTATGATCGATTGGCCAAACATGGGCCAATAACAGGCCGCATTATGGCCGTAAACGGGCTAGAGTTGGAATCGTCCGTTCATGGGCCGACCGTAACGGGCCATCGTTAATAGCCGTATTTGATGACGCTATGAAAAGGGCCCAACGTATTAATGGACCACAAACGGGCCGACTATAACCACGGGCTGAATTTGGCCCACAAGCAGAAAATGACAGTAACGGGCCATAAGTAACGAATGCTGGAAATGAGCCCAAGAATAAATGGGCTCTGAGAAGGCCGAAAGATAACATGGGCTGGAAATGGCCCAACGGAATAACGGGCCGTTAATGGGTATAAAGTGATACACTGTTCATTACGGGCCAGTTTCACCACAGGCCGTTAATGGGTGTAAAGTGATACACTGTTCATTACGGGCCAGTTTCACCACGGGCCGTTAATAGGCCAAGAGTTACATACGGCCTCATATGGGCCGAAAGACGTCAAGGGCCATACATGGGCCAGAAGTGAAAACAGGCTAGAATCATATTGGATGGCCTAGATGACGCTACTGGGCCTAATTCGGATAGGGCATAACGGGCCTTGGGTAGCGGGCTGTAAATGGGCTATATGCGAACAGGCCGTTAACAGGCTTTCCATGGGCCGGCCCGCCACCTTTTCACCAAGTCAAACAGGACAGCCTTTTCACAGGAATGGGCCTCTGTTGGGCGGTGCCACGTGTCGATGTATCATAGGCGCCTATCTGACCCACTGATGAGCTGAAACGTGTTTCGTCCGGCCAATAAGAATTTTACATGTGGAAATTTCCCATTGGTCGGGGCTGTTAACGGGTTATCGGATACAAAACCTGACCAGATAGCTTAACGGCGTTCCGTTACGGTGGATGCCACGTGTTGGTCACCCTTGACGAAAGCACTTCTGTGACGCGCGATTTATCATCATGGAAGTGGACACTTCCATGATGATAATTTTGGTAATGTCACGGAACACTTCTACGACAACACAGGTATGACTATCTTGATTCTGTCATAAATTTGTCATGGATGTACATGCATGACAAAAAAGCGACCTAATGTGACAAACACGTATCATCACGGAAGTGTATTTTTTTGTAGTGTATGGACCCGTAGGTTTGAAATAAACTACTCACACTTCATCGGAGGGGCTTGGATGATGATGTAGAAGCCCTCCGTGATTGATGCCCCCTCCGGCGGAGCTCTGGAACAGGCCCCAAGATGGGATCTCATGGATACAGAAAGTTGCGGCGGTGGAATGAGGTTTTTGGCTCTGTCCCCGATCGTTTGGGGGTACGTGGATATATATAGGAGGAAGAAGTACGTCGGTGGAGCTTCGAGGGGCCCACGAGGCAGGGGGCGCGCCCTAGGGGGGCGCCCTCCACCCTCGTGACCGCCTCGTGGCTTTCTTGACGGAGGGTCCAAGTCTCCTGGATCTTATCTGATGAGAAAATCACGTTTCCGAAGGTTTCATTCCATTTGGACTCCGTTTGATATTCTGTTTCTCCGAAACACTGAAATAGGAAAAAAACAGCAATTCTGGGCTGGGCCTCCGGTTAATAGGTTAGTCCCAAAAATAATATAAAAGTGGAAAATAAAGCCCAATATAGTACAAAACAGTAGATAATATAGCATGGAGCAATAAAAAAATTATAGATACGTTGGAGACGTATCACCCATCCATGTTGGCCTTCATCCAGTCGATTTTTGGTGGCTGCCATGCTTCTGGCACCGGTTTGATGCCGTCTCCGGCCTTCTTCTTCACCACTTCGTTCCACTCGTCCATGAATGAGGACACAGATACAACAATATCATGTGCTGCCTTGATGCAGACTCCCTCCCTCGTCTCATTCCGAGCTAGCCATAAGCCGTAGACACCCTACATCAACATTTCCCGCTCCTCATCCCTAGCGTCTCCTACTTATTGCTCGCGTCGCTCTAGGGGGGTGGCACGGGCGATCTACATCTCAGCTGCCGCCGCCCCGCTCCCTTCACCTCCGTCCCCTGCCGTCGCCGGAGGAAGCCACCGGGCTAAGCCTGTGTGGCTGACGGCGGCGGCGGGCCTTTATCTCCTCGCGTGGCGAGTGGCAGTGAGGGCCTTTCATCCCCATGCGATGGGATCGCCGGCTGCTGTAGATCGGCGGCCCTGGACGTCGAGGTGCACGTGGCGGAGAGGGACGCCGGGGCGGCGGCCTCGGTCTTCTTCAGCGACCTTGGCGACTGTTGTGGCCGCGAGGGCGGCACGCCGGCTTGATGTTGGGAGCCGGCGGGTGATGGCATGGGGGGCCGTCATTCTTCCTAATAAAGGCGGCGGTCCTAGGGTTCCTCTCACGTTAAGACGAAGATATGCTTGATGCTTGTCCTCCTTGATCTGGCCGGAGTGTCAAGTTCCAGAAGGCTCCACCGGCGAACTCCCATGGCGCCTCATGCCTGGAGATTGTTAGATCGGATGGGATTCGGTCCTGCGCACCCATGTTTTTTTCCGACCATTTGGTTTATGGAGGGAGCGGTGCACGAAGCTCTGCTACTTGTTGTCATCATGGGACATGTATTTTTCGTTCCATGATGAAGTCAGAGGCAGAGAATGTCATGGAAGCTGTGATCTGAGGACTAGTAAAGGTGGTTCGAGTCTTTGCGGTGACGAGGAATTTTCTTGGTGTTTCGGGACTCGTAGTGGTGGCATGCAAGTGGGGGCTACAACACAGGAGAAGTTCAAGTTCTTACCTTTCAGGGTGAAAATCCAAGGTATGGCCTTAATGGGTAGTGCCTGGCAATGACCGTTTTGAAGGCATTGTTTTGAGAGCGTGGACTTTCTTCAGGGTGAAAACCTATGATCTATGATCGGGCAACCACGGTGCTTGTGCACTTTTTCCTTTTTGGAGGCGTCGTTTTTGGAGAATTTGGACTTCAGGTGTTGTGTTGGTGGTGTTTGTACTGCTGCTTCAAGGACTAGATCACTGTAGCGGGACTTTTATTTTTTAGCTTCTTCTAATTTATTTTTGGATGTGTGCATCCGTAGTGCCAGTAGGGTATTGCGTTGTTGCAGAGGCTGGGTGTAATTGGTATCTCCGTGATATTAATATATTCCCTTTATCGAAGAAAATCCAGCTCCAGAGCCATCGACCAACAACATGATTAGTAGTTATCCCGTCCGGCGGGTACGTAGGTGCAACACCTCTCCTCTCAGCCAGCTCCTGCCAGAACAACTTCGAGTGATAGCAGTTCCAAAACCGGTGAATCAGTGTCTCCTCTCTTGCACAAACCGAACAGAAAATTCCTGGCTTAATCCTTCTCCGGTGCAGCCTGGATCCAGTGGCCAAACCATTGGACATGAGCCTCCATGTGTGGACCCTTAATTTTATTAGGCACGTGAGAATTCCACATGGCCAGTCAGTTTCTACGAGTCTCCACCGACGACGACGACCTCGGCCGTCCAGACACCGCCCTTCTCATGTTCATGGCCAAGTGATACGCAGATCGAACTGTAAACTCGTCGTCTTTAGTGTAGTTCCATGCCAAGAAATCCTCCACGCCATTCCCTCCAACCGGTATTTGTCTAATATCAGAAGCATCTTCAGCAGTAAACATAGCAGATCTTCATAGAATATGTAGGAGGCAATATGAGCATCTAGGTTTCACTATTGGTTATTAACCGGAGATGTGTCTCGGTCATGTCTACATACTTCTCGAACCCGTAGGGTCCGCACGCTTAACGTTCGATGATGATTTGTATTATGAGTTATGTGATTTGATGACCGAAGATTGTTCGGAGTCCCGGATGAGATCACGGACATGACGAGGAGTCTCGAAATGGTCGAGACATAAGGATTGATATATTGGACGATGTTATTCGGAGACCGGATGAGTTCCGAGAGGTACCGAATAATTATCGGAGTGCCGGAGGGTTATCAGAACCGGGGGGGGCTAATGGGCCTTTATGGGACTTAGTGGGGAGAGAGGAAGGGCCACAAGGGGCTATCCGCGCACCCCCCTTGGGTCCGAATTGGACTAGGGGAAGGGGGCAGCACCCCCTTTCCTTCCCTTCCCCCTCTCCCTTCCTTATTCCCCCTTTCCTCCAGGTGGAATCCTACTAGGACTTGGAGTCCTAGTAGGACTCCCTCCTCCTGGCGCGCCATACAAGGACGGCCAGCCTCCCCCTTCCCTCTTTTATATACGGGGGCAAGGGGCACCCTAGAACACACAAGTTTCTCTTAACCATGTGCGGTGCCCCCCCTCCACAGTTACACACCTCGGTCATATCGTCGAAGTGCTTAGGCGAAGCCCTGCACCGGTAACTTCATCATCACCGCCGCCACACCATCGTGCTGACGGAACTCTCCCTCATCCTCAACTAGATCAAGAGATCGAGGGATGTCATCGAGATGAACATGTGTTGAACACGGAGGTGCCATACGTTTGGTGCTTGGATTGGTTGGATCGCGAAGACGTTGGACTACATCAACCGCATTACTAAACGCTTCTGCTTTCGGTCTACGAGGGTACATGGACACACTCTCCCCGCTTGTTGCTATGCTTCTCCTAGATAGATCTTGCATGATCGTAGGAATTTTTTTGAAATACTACTTTACCCAACAGGGAGACCCCCGGCCAGCAGATCACCCCGTCTTCTTCTCCGGCGTGGCTTCCGCCGCCGCCTTCGACAAGTCCGGAGTCACCGTTCGCCCCATCTCGGCAGCAGTCTTGCCGTTGTCCCTCTCCACCATTAGCACCGCCCCTAGCAGAGGACAGCCCCGCCGATCCAGCGACTAGGATACGCCGTCGCAACCCTAGCCGTCGTCGGAATCAAAACCACCCCAGCAGAAAACCCTAACCCTAGTGTTGAAGCATGATCGCCCTGCAATCGCCTCCAACCGCCTCAGCGCTTTCCCCGTGGTGGACCCGTTGTTTTTAAGTCACTATTTCCTCCAAATGTTGTATTCCTGCCTTTTTCCTGGACCTCGTTCCTGTCCTGTAACGCGACTGGCACCAAGATTTTTGGCAGACCAAAATCACAGTGGGCCCTTGGCCCAACACAAACGCCGACATCCTTATCCTAGACCTGGCTCGCGAGCGCTATGTCTCACATTAAGCAAGAATGAAGGTTCTCTGGGAGGTCCTAGTCAGCGCCTTAAGCGCCCTGAAGCGAACTGGCGCTCGCATGAGAACTAGTGGGCTGGCTTGTATTGCACAAAAATACTTTAGCGCAAAAACCACCAAAAAAGTGGCGCGACGTGGGGAATCGAACTCAGGCCGCACCTCTCACGAAAGAGTTCACATACCACTGCACCACTTACCTACTAATCATTGATGGCATCGCGCACAACTTACGAACTATTATAGTGGCGCTATTTGAAAGAAAACAAGTTCACTAATATGAAAAAAAGCTTCAGCAATTCCTTTTTTGAAAAAAGGTTGACGAATTTAAAAGATAAAAGTCACAAAAAGGGAAAAGAGTTCATTGATCTTTAATAAAAGTTCATTCCATTTGAAAAAAGTTCATCGAATTTACAAAAAGGTTCATCTAATTTGAAAAAAGGTCATCATAATCGAAAAAAGTTCATCGAATCCAAAAAAAGTTCATCATTTTTTAAAAAAGTTCATCGATTTTGAAAAAAGTTCATCGAATCTAAAAGAAAATTCATCGAATTTGTAAAAAGTTCATCACAATTGAAAAAAGTTCACCGAATCTAAAAAAAAGTTCATCGAATTTGAATTAAAGTTCAGTGGATTTGACAAAAAAGTTCATCGAATTAGAAAGACGTTCTTCAAATTTGTAAAAAGTTCGTCGAATTTGAGAAAAGTACATCAAAAGTTAAAAATGAAAGGAAAAATAAAAAGAAAAGGAAAAAAAGGAAAAAAAAGGAAAGAATAAAAGAAGTTGAACGTTGATTCTTAGCAGATCCGATATAGTGGCGGGTTGGTAAACATAGGGTGGTAATACGAGGGAGGTCTCTGGTTTGAATCAGCAGGAGCACATTGTTTTTGTGATTTAAGAAATGAGAAGAAAGGTTTAAACGGGCCTGCCCAGCTACCGGGAGGTGGTGTGCGCTGCATGCGCCCGTTAACGAAATGCACATTAACCGGCGCCTGCAGCGCCGAATAGGATTTGCTAGGTTCTCTTGCTGAAGGGGTCTACTGTAATGGGTCGGGCCCACTCGCACATAGTAAATACATGAAAAGATAGGTGAAAAGGAAGCGCGAACGGGATTTAAACATTTGTCTCCTAGTTGAGGGTGTTAGAGAGTAAAACGAAAGACAAAGGGAAGAGATGTAAAAGTGAATCCTTGTTCTCATTGATGATGGGTTACACATATATATAGGCCCGAAGGGCTGTCTCCGAAGGGACACAAGGCAACCGCCCCCTTTAGGGAAAGTAGGGACTAATAGGATTAATTAAATCCTAACACTCCCCCTAATCCATGCTTGTTAGTGTAAGTATCATCATCTTGAGAAGCTCCTCCAAAAACCCTGTGGGAAAAATATGAGGAGATAGGTGTTCCATATGTTGCAAAAACTCCTTCAAACCTAGTGGGAAAAATAAGGAGAAAATGATGCAACATATAATGGTTATTGTCTCTTTTAACACAATACGAGAAAAACCCATAGAGTTTAGAGGACAATAAATATGTCATATATAATTTCCTAAAAAACCCGGTGGGGAAAACCGCAAGTATGACATATGATCTCATGTTGATATTACCTCATTAAAAACCTTTATGAGAACCTGTAAAGTAAACTAATGAATGGAAAAAGAGTATAATATGATGCATTGAACATGAACAATTCAGGAAGATACTCCCCCTGATTCTTGCAAAATTCGAAGTTGTCACATACCAAAACATAGAAGTTGGTAGAGACCCGCTGAACAAATCAGTCGCATGATTTGAGTTGCAAGATATGCAATATAGTGATATTGCTTATTACATAACCTGTTTGCATCCGGGCAACACAAGAAACATTATCGTTGTGATAATGGTTGGTGAATGTAGCCATGAGGTTTGATTTGAAGACTCTTCATGTGAGGGCTACCACACCTAGTAGGAACACTAAACTTGTGTATGATCTGGCATAGTGGGGATCTGATCGATGTATCCAATGATATTGGTGTCCAGATTTCTCCGAAACTGAAAAACCAAGACAAGATGTTTCATGCCTTGTAGATATTGAAATATATTCTTGAGTACCAACTAGTTGTGTTTGGTGGATCTAATGGCATTATGGAACTTTGAGTCCCAATATCTCATTTCCATCATCTCTTGGTCTAATAGATCTTTCTTTACGTCTAAAGAATGAACTACCATGGGAGTTATGGATAGATAAGATTTTTCCACAATGAATTTCCCCAATATATTTTGGATATAAACAACATAGTATACCATAATGTATGAATGAAGGTGCTCAAGTTGTAGTAACGAGCGGTATTTTGGTTTACCCAAATCCTTCATTCAAAGTCCGTCAGATAGATGATTACATGTGTCATCTGTAGCGGCCAGACCTCAAACAGTCTGATCTCTGTGCTCCGGTGTCATCCCTGGATCAGTAATGCTGACACCACACAGTACTCGGAGGATTTATAGCAGAGTAGCAATCACACACTTATTACATCGACTGTCTCAAAAGAGAACTTATTACAATAAATATGGCTTAAGGCCATCTAATAACGATAACAGCGGAAGGCTTGGAAGATGAGTGAGTCCATCAACTCCAACGGCATCACTGAGTATAGAACCACGACCTAAAACTCCTTAATCGTCATCTGAAAAGTCTGCAACATTAACGTTGCAGCCCGAAACAGGTCAGCACATGGAATATGCTGGCAAGGTAACACATAGAGAATAATGGAATGAAACAGCTATACTATATGCATATTTGGCTGGTGGAAGGCTCTATGATTACTGTTTTGCGTAAAGCCAATTTTTTCCTACTTCAAAGGAATAAAATTTAATTACTATCATGGTGGTTGTTAAACATTGAGAATGGTTGACAGCATTCTCAATCCCAATTAAGCATCATCTTTAACATAACCCAACAAAATTAATTTAGAGTAACATGTTGAGATTCACATGATAATCCAAGTACTAGATACTCAAGATGTCCATAACCGGGGACACGGCTAACCATGATTAGTTTATTACACTCTGCAGAGGTTTGCGCACTTTTCCCCACAAGACTCGATCTCCTCCGTTTGGTTTCTCGCACTACAGGGTATTTGAGAAGACGGATGACCGAGACATAGTCTTTCAGAAGCGCTAGCACCTTACGATCGGGTAGACCGTACCACCTATATCCCCTACATCTGCTAGTCTACCACTGTAAGAGTTCGCACGACTTAGTCAACTATGCTAGAGCCCATAATAGCTAGTGGCTGCACACGGAAGTTTCTAGTATGAATAGTCTCATGATCCCTTTGAGTCCTGGGTGGCGGTCCAAAAGAAAAGCAGGCAAGTCCTGGAATATCCAGTTGCCTCAATCCACCCAGATGTGTGTTTAAGTTTCCACCTTAGATAAACCATTAATTAACAATCTCACATCTGTCATGGATATCACTCACCCAATCCACGTCTACTAGCATAGCATGGCATAATAAGCAAACGTAGAGTAACTCCCAAAGGTTTGATAATATACAGGTAATAGGTACTATCTCATCTACTTCCCATCCCACAATTTAATTAGATTCTATCATGCAATGTGTGAGGATTTATCTAATGCAATAAAACTGGGTAGTAGAAAAGGTATGATCAAAGTGTTACTTGCCTTGCTGATGATCCGCGAAACCTAACGATTCGAAGTAACAAGCGGCGCACTCCGGGTAGTCTATCGCAAACAAACAAACAAGCATACAATAAGCACTCATCTAATGCACAGGTAAAACTCAAATAAGAGATCTAACCAGAAGGTTCAACTTAAGAACTCCGGCTGGCAAAAGAATCAAATCGAACGAAGCAACAAAAATCCAACAGCGAAAGAAAACAACTTCATTCTAGTAATCTGGATCTAGGGCAAATTTTACAATAGCAAAATCCTGTTTAAGTTGGTTAAACGGATAGAGGGTTTCGAGACGAATCCCTAGGCGCTTGAATCGCCTAATTCCGATAAACGAGCGAAAAGTTAAACTAAAACGAAAATCGGATCAGGAATCGCAATCAGAAAAATCGCGGATTTAATCCGAGAAAAAGAAAAACGACGAACGCCGAATTTTTTTCTCTTTTTTTTGGCACGGAAAACCAGGCGCGACGAACCTCGGCGGCGGCGGCGGACATCGGCGGCGGCTAGGGCGGGGCTAGGGTTTGGGGCTGTCTAGGGTTTCTCCCCCCGGGGCCGGGCCTCGGCTTATAAAGGCCTCCCGGGTCGGTGTCCAGGTCGGACACGGCCCGTTAAGTCGGTTCGCATTTTTTTTATTCCGCTCGGAAGAAAAATAAAAAGAAATACTAAACGAACTCCAAAAATTCCGAAATAAATTTTCACGGGCTTCTAAAATCAAGCCGCACAAGGTGAACATTTATTTGGGACCTAAATACAATTTTGAAAAACGCACTTTTTTTCCTAAATTCAAATAAAACACCGAAAAACTCCGAAATAAAATCTTATTTGATTTTATTATTAAATCCTCAATATTTCTTTATTTTGGGAAAGTCATTTTATTCCCTCTCTCATATTTTTGTAATAGAAATAATTGATGATAAAATAAATAAAATCAAATGATCCTATTCTCAAAATTTGAGAAAACTCAAATATGAAAATAACGAAATCCCCAACTCTCTCCGTGGGTCATTGAGTTGCGTAGAATTTCTAGGATCAACCAAAATGCAAAAATAAAATATGATATGCATGATGATCTAATGTATAACATTCCAAATTGGAAATTTGGGATGTTACAAACCTACCCCCCTTAAGTTGAATCTCGCCCTCGAGATTCGGGTTGGCTAGAAAATAGGTGAGGGTGGTCTTTGAGCAAATCTTCCTCTCGCTCCCAGGTGGCTTCATCCTCCGTGTTGTGGCTCCACTGAACTTTGCAAAACTTAATAAACTTGCTGTGAGTAACTCGGTTGGCAAACTCGAGAATCTTGATTGGTTTCTCCTCGTAGGTCAAATCGTTATCCAACTGAATAGTTTCCAAAGGCACTGTATCTCTCAACGGTATGTCAGCCATCTCTGCATGACATTTCTTTAACTGAGAAACATGGAACACATCATGAACTCCTGACAATCCTTCGGGCAATTTCAACTTGTAGGCCACTTCTCCCATACGCTCCAAAACTCGATATGGTCCTACAAATCGTGGCGCTAACTTCCCTTTAACTCCAAAACACTTTGTTCCTCAAAGTGGAGATACTCGAAGATAAGCTCTATCTCCAACTTCGTAAACTGTCTCCTTGCGTTTAGAATCCGCATAACTCTTCTGTCTGGACTGGGCTTCCTTGAGCCTATCTCGAATCAACTTCACCTTCTGTTCAGACTCTTTAATCAAGTCAGGTCCAAACAACTAGCGGTCTCCAACTTCGTCCCATGACAACGGTGTCCTGCACCTCCTTCCGTACAATGCTTCGAAAGGGGCCATCTTCAAACTGGTTTGGTAACTGTTGTTGTAAGAGAACTCTGCATATGGCAAATTATCGTCCCAACTAGATCCATAATCTAGCGCACAAGCTCTCGGCATATCCTCCAAAATATGATTGACTCTGTTGGTCTGTCCATCTGTCTGTGGATGAAAAGTTGTTCTGAATTCTAACCTGGTTCCCAAAGTTTCGTGCAACTACTTCCAGAACTTTGAGGTAAACTGGGTTCCTCTATCTGATACGATACTCCTTGGAACTCCATGCAGACATACGATCCTGGTCATGTATATCTTTGCCAACTTAGCACTGGTGTAAGTGGTCTTTACTGGGATGAAATGAGCTACTTTCGTCAATCGATCAACTACAACCCAAATCGAGTCATAGCCTGAATGAGTCCTGGGCAATCCCATGATAAAATCCATGCCTAGCTTATCCCACTTCCATTCGGGTATCGGCAATGGTTGTAACAGTCCTGCTGGCTTCTGATGCTCTGCCTTTACTCTCTGGCATACATCACAAACTGCTACATACTCCGCAATATCCTTCTTCATTCCGGTCCACCAGAAAATATTCTTCAAATCCAAATACATCTTGGTATTTCCTGGGTGAATTGAATATGGTGAGTCGTGTGCCTCTTGCAAAATCAACTTCCTGATCTCCGGGTCATTGGGCACGTAAACACGGTCTTCAAACCATAGGGTGTCGTGCTCATCCTCACGAAATCCTTTAGCTTTTCCTTTGCTCAGTTCCTCCATTATAGCGGCAATCTCTTTGTCAGCTTTCTGAGCTTCTCTAATTCTATCCATCAAAGTTGACTATATCTCCAATGCTGCTACATAGCCTCTCGGAACTATTTCCAAACATAGTTCACGAAGATTTTCTGCTAACTCCTTGGGTATTTCTCCCGTCATTAACGTATTGACATGGCTCTTGCGGCTTAATGCGTCTGCTACTACATTAGCCTTTCCAGGATGATAGTGCAATTTCATATCATAATCCTTGATAAGCTCCAACCATCTCCTTTGTCTGAGATTTAACTCCTTCTGTGTGAAAATGTACTTCAAACTCTTATGATCCTTGTACACCTCACAATGATTTCCAATGAGAAAATGTCTCCATGTCTTCAATGCATGCACTACGGCTGCTAACTCCAAATCATGTGTGGCATAATTCAACTCATGAGGTTTCAGTTGTCTTGAGGCATATGAAACAACTCTCCCTTCCTGCATAAGCACTGCTCCAAGTCCTCGACGTGAAGCGTCGCAATACACCTCATAATCCTTGGTCTGGTCGGGCAAGATCAATACTGGTGAGGTAACTAAGCGTTTCTTCAACTCCTGGAAACTAGCCTCACATTCCTCTGTCCATATGAACTTGGTATCTTTCTTCAACAACTCAGTCATAGGCTTCGCAATATTTGAGAAATTCTCAATAAATCTCCGGTAGTATCCTGCGAGTCCAAGAAAACTCCGGATCTCTCCAACTGTTGTTGGGGCTTCCCACTTGGTCACGGTTTCAACTTTAGCGGGATCTACTGCTATACCTTCTCCAGATATAACATGTCCGAGGAATCCTACTTCCTTCAACCAAAACTCACATTTGCTGAACTTGGCATATAATTGATGTTCTCTGAGCTTTCCAAGTACCAAACGCAAATGCTCCTTATGTTCCTCTTCATTCTTCGAATAAACCAGGATATCATCGATGAACACTACGACAAACTTATCCAAAAACTCCATAAACACTTTCTTCATCATGTTCATAAAATAGGCAGGTGCGTTAGTCAGACCAAATGACATAACGGTATACTCATACAGCCCATACCTGGTGGTAAAAGTTATCTTCGGAATATCCTGTTCTCGAATCTTCAACTGGTGGTATCCTGATCGTAGATCGATCTTGGAAAATACCTTAGCTCCTTGCAATCGATCAAACAGATCGTTGATCATTGGTAGTGGGTACTTGTTCTTGATCGTTACTTCATTCAATCCTCGATAATCAACAACCATCCTTAACGATCCATCCTTCTTCTCCACTAGTAGTACTGGCGATCCCCAAGGCGAAGAACTTGGGCGAATATATCCCTTATCCAGTAACTCCTTAATCTGCTTCTTAATTTCCACCAAATCCTTTGCTGGCATCCTATATGGCCTCTTTGATATTGGCCCTGTGCCTGGCAATAGCTCAATCAAAAACTCAATATCTCTATCTGGTGGCATGCCTGGCAACTCCTCTGGAAATACATCAGGGAAATCCCTTACCACTGGTACTTCCTCCTGCACAACTCCTGTTAGCCAATTTACTTGAGTCCTCTTTGGCTCATGCCGGGATACATACTTGATCCTTCTCCCTTCTGGTGTGGTAAGCAAAATTGACTTACTAGTACATTCAATATTCCCTTCATACTTTGATAACCAATCCATGCCTAATATCACATCCAATCCTTGGGATTCCAATACTATTAGGTCTGAGGGAAAAACATAGTTACCAATCCTTAATGGTAACCGATCACACCATAGACTAGCCACATACTCTGCTCCGGGCGAGGTTACTAACATGGGTGACCTAAGGGCTTGGGTTGGTAGGTTATACTTATCCACAAATCCCCTTGAGATGTATGAATGCGATGCACCAGTATCAAAAAGAACGAGTGTAGTAAATGACTTAACCAAAAACTTACCTATTACTGCATCGGGCTGAGCTTCAACCTCCTCCATGCTAACGTGGTTCACCTGTCCCCTGTTAAAAGGGTTCGGCTTCTTCCCAGAACTTCCATTGCTATTTCCATTTTGCAATTCAGGACATTCATTTGCATAATGTCCGGTCTTCGAACACTTAAAGCAAGTGACTTGGCTCAAGTCCTTCTTGGCTGGTGTTGAGGGGTTGGTGCGGTTCTGGCCGTTGCTTCCTCCGTTGCCATTTCCATTCTTGGTGCCATTGTGATTGTGCGAGCTACCTCCTCCGTGGGTATGCTGAAAATGTCCTCCCGGTCTAGGGGTAAAACGTGGCTTCTGTTGAGCTCCAGAATTGTACTTTCCTTGTCCATACTTCCTCTTGCAATTCTCAATTTGCTGATGCTTCCCTTCAATCATAAGAGCACGATCTACCAACTCCTGGTAGTTGTTGAAGGTTGCTACCATCAACTGCATGCTCAGCTCATCATTCAGTCCTTCCAGAAAATTCTCCTGCTTAGCTGCATCCGAAGCAACGTCATCTGGGGCATAACGTGCTAGCTTACTAAATTCCTCCACATACTGGCCAACTGTCCTTCCTCCTTGGCGCAAGTTGCGAAACTCATGCTTCTTCATGGCCATAGCTCCTGCTGAAACATGTGCAGTACGAAAAGCCTGCTGAAACTGGTCCCATGTGACAGTGTCGACAGGGAAATTGGCTGTGAAATTCTCCCACCATGATGCTGTGGGTCCTTCTAGCTGATGTGCGGCAAACTTCACCTTCTCCGCATCTGTGCATCCTGCTGTGGTCAACTCCCTAGCTGTCTTGCGGAGCCAATCATCCGCTACTATCGGCTCGGTGCTACTGGAAAACACCGGCGGATTCAGCCTAAGAAAACGGGCTAAGTGGTCAATAGGTGGTGGTGGTGGTGGTGGGTTGTTGTTGTTGTTCCCCTGATTCTGATTCTGGACTAGCAACTGCATCAATGTGTTCTGCTGCTGGATCAACTGGGTGAGCTCCGGTGGAAAGGCAAATCCGGGGTCACGTCTCGGAGGCATCTGAGGGTTTAGAAAAGATGAGATATAAGAATAGAGGGGGTCTAAAGAGAAAACACTACCCATATGCACATGAGGCAAAAGCAAACAATTCACTTCAATCAATCAAACAAGGGCATACAATCGATCTATCTATCGCAAAAGTGCTCGGACTACTATATTTACATGGTGGACTACTACTACTGATGAGGTGGTCCACTAGAAATATTCTACGGTCGTTGACTCCATAATATCTGCTCCAGATTCATCAACATAGTCATCATCGCTACTATCTGCTTCTGAGTCGGTGCCGTCGATGATGATGTAGTCTTCCGGGCTAATTTCCTTGGGTTCTTCGTCTTCATCTACTGGCGTAGGGCCTCCCATAAATATTCCAATCTTCTTGATTAGGTCGTCATTCTTCTCCACAAATACTTCAATTTCTTCTTCATAATCTTCACGTGTAGCCTTGATTTCTTCCTCCAATTCCTTGATTCTAGTCTTAGCCTTCTTTAGATCTATCATGTCGGCGCACATCTGGTTCTCCTGTCGTCGAATGTGCTGGTTTAATTCCTGGATAAAAACTGCGATTGATCTATCCTTCCTGGTGCTGGTCATCTCCCAATGTTCATCTCGGCGCCCACAAATCTGGTAGATAGTATCCTTGAGATCCTTGCGGTAGACTTCTCCAATGCGTCCCATGACGATGTGAGCTGCCATGCTCTTTGCTAGACTCCAAGTTGGTGCATCAAAAGAAAACTCTATGGGCTCAGTGACTGGCATGAACGTCCTTCCTGGAACTTGAACTTGAATCATCCAGCGCTCTTCTTCAGGTAAAGTGGCGTTGTAGGTTCCGGTGAAGCTTGGTACTCCTATGTTCAGGTATCTAGTGACTTCCTTCAAGTGTCGTCCAAAGGGTGTATCTTCATCCGGTTGCGTGAACTTGTTCCTTGCATCCGCCATCCTAAAGAGTAGAAAAGATGAGAGGTCAGAAGAGAAAAGAGTGAATAGTGATCTAAGTCTCTAACTTAGTGGTTGTGTCCTACAGTCAGCGTGTGCTCTGATACCATCTCTGTAGCGACCAGACCTCAAACATTCTGATCTCTGTGCTCCGGTGTCATCCCTGGATCAGTAATGCTGACACCACACAGTACTCGGAGGATTTATAGCAGAGTAGCAATCACACACTTATTACATAGAGTGTCTCAAAAGAGAACTTATTACAATAAATATGGTTTAAGGCCATCTAATAACGATAACAACGGAAGGCTTGGAAGATAAGTGAGTCCATCAACTCCAACGGCATCACTGAGTATAGAACCACGACCTAAAACTCCTTAATCATCGTCTGAAAAGTCTGCAACATTAACGTTGCAGCCCGAAACGGGTCAGCACATGGAATATGCTGGCAAGGTAACACATAGAGAATAATGGAATGAAACAGCTATACTATATGCATATTTGGCTGGTGGAAGGCTCTATGATTACTGTTTTGCGTAAAGCCAATTTTCCCTACTTCAAAGGAATAAAATTTAATTACTATCATGGTGGTTGTTAAACATTGAGAATGGTTGACAACATTCTCAATCCCAATTAAGCATCATCTTTAACATAACCCAACAAAATTAATTTAGAGTAACATGTTGAGATTCACATGATAATCCAAGTACTAGATACTCAAGATGTCCATAACCGGGGACACGGCTAACCATGATTAGTTTATTACACTCTGCAGAGGTTTGTGCACTTTTCCCCACAAGACTCGATTGCCTCCGTTTGGTTTCTCGCACTACAGGGTGTTTGAGAAGACGGATGACCGAGACATAGTCTTTAAGAAGTGCTAGCACCTTACGATCGGGTAGATCGTACCACCTATATCCCCTACATCTGCTAGTCTACCACTGTAAGAGTTCGCATGACTTAGTCAACTATGCTAGAGCCCATAATAGCTTGTGGCTGCACACGGAAGTTTCTAGTATGAATAGTCTCATGATCCCTTTGAGCCTGGGTGGCGGTCCAAAAGAAAAGCATGCAAGTCCTGGAATATCCAGGTGCCTCAATCCACCCAGATGTGTGTTTAAGTTGCCACCTTAGATAAACCATTAATTAACAATCTCACATCTGTCATGGATATCACTCACCCAATCCACGTCTACTAGCATAGCATGGCATAAAAAGCAAACGTAGAGTAACTCCCAAAGGTTTGATAATAAACAGGTAATAGGTACTACCTCATCTACTTCCCATCCCACAATTTAATTAGATCCTATCATGCAATGTGTGAGGATTGATCTAATGCAATAAAACTGGGTAGTAGAAAAGGTATGATCAAAGTATTACTTGCCTTGCTGATGATCCACGAAACCTAACGATTCGAAGTAACAAGCGGCGCACTCCGGGTACTCTATCGCAAACAAACAAACAAGCATACAATAAGCACTCATCTAATGCACATGTAAAACTCAAATAAGAGATCTAACCAGAAGGTTCAACTTAAGAACTCCGGTTGGCAAAAGAATCAAATTGAACGAAGCAACGAAAATCCAACGTCGAAAGAAAACAACTTCGTTCTAGTAATCTGGATCTAGGGCAAATTTTACAGTAGCAAAATCCTGTTTAAGTTGGTTAAACGAATAGAGAGTTTCGAGACGAATCCCCAGGCGCTTGAATCGCCTAATTTCGATAAACGAGCGAAAAATTAAACTAAAACAAAAATCGGATCAGGAATTGCGATCAGAAAAATCGCGGATTTAATCCGAGAAAAAGAAAAACGACGAACGCCGAATTTTTTTTCTCTCTTTTTTTCGGCACAGAAAACGAGGCGCGACGAACCTCGGCGGCGGGATCCGGCAGCGGCGGCGGCTAGGGCGGGGCTAGGGTTTGGGGCTGGCTAGGGTTTCTCCCCCCGGGGACGGGCCTCGGCTTATAAAGGCCTGCCGGGTCGGTGTCCAGGTCGGACACGGCCCGTTAAGTCGGTTCACATTTTTTTTATTCCGCTTGGAAGAAAAATAAAAAGAAATACTAAACGGACTCCAAAAATTCCGAAATAAATTTTCACGGGCTTTTAAAATCAAGCCGCACAAGGTGAACATTTATTTGGGACCTAAATGCAAATTTGAAAAACACACTTTTTTTCCTAAATTCAAATAAAACACCGAAAAACTCCGAAATAAAATCTTATTTGATTTTATTATTAAATCCTCAATATTTCTTTATTTTGGGAAAGTCATTTTATTCCCTCTCTCATATTTTTGTAATAGAAATAATTGACGATAAAATAAATAAAATCAAATGATCCTATTCTCAAAATTTGAGAAAACTCAAATATGAAAATAACGAAATCCACAACTCTCTCCGTGGGTCATTGAGTTGCGTAGAATTTCTAGGATCAACCAAAATGCAAAAATAAAATATGATATGCATGATGATCTAATGTATAACATTCCAAATTGGAAATTTGGGATGTTACATCATCATTGCAGACACACAACACATGGATAATCATCATTGTAGGAGTAATTCTTATGTAGAAGGATCTCAGTACGTCGATTGTACCACATGTACCGACAACAATAAGCCGTATGGGGGCTTATCGATTTTACACATTGTAAGTTGCATTTTGTATTTCGACTCAGAATTGAGATTCCATCGGAAATCAATCTTACATATCTGAATCTAGTGATCCACATGGATATGTGATCACTACTGATGTCTACTACACAACCTTCTTCTTGTAGACGTTGTTGGGTGCACTAGAGCTATAAATGTATGAAAGCTCAACATAAAGAAACTAAGTGGGTGTGCATCCAACTTGCTTGCTCACGAAGACCTAGGGCATTTGAGGAAGCCCATTGTTGGAATATACAAGCCAAGTTCTATAATGAAAAATTACCACTTAGTATATGAAAGTGACAACATAAGAGACTCTCTATCATGAAGATCTTGGTGCTACTTTGAAGCACAAGTGTGGAAAAAAGGATAGTAGCATTGTCCCCTTTTATTTTCCTTTTTTGTTTTTTTATTTGGCCTTTCTTTTTTTCTTTTTTAGCCTTTCTTTTTTTTCTCCTTTTTTCGGGACAATGCTCTATTAATGATGATCATCACACTTTTATTTATTTACAACTCAAAGATTACAACTCGATACTAGAACAAAGTATGACTCTGTATGAATGCCTCCGGCGGTGTACCGGGATGAGTAATGAATCAAGAGTGACATGTATGATAAATTATGCATGGTGGCTTTGCCGCAAATACGATGTCAACTACATTATCATGCAAGGCAATATGACAATGATGAAGTGTGTCACAATAAACGGAATGATGGAAAGTTGCATGGCAATATATCTCGGAATGGCTATGGAAATGCCATAATAGGTAGGTATGGTGGCTGGTTTGAGGAAGATATAACGAGGTTTATGTGTGACAGAGCGTATCATATCACGGGGTTTGGATGCACCGGCTAAGTTTGCACCAACTCTCGAGGTGAGAAAGGGCAATGCATGGTACCAAGGAGGCTAGCAATGATGGAAGGGTGAGAGTGCGTATAATCCATGGACTCAACATTAGTCATAAAGAACTCACATACTTATTGCAAAAATCTACAAGTCATCAAAAACCAAGCACTACGCGCATGCTCGTAGGGGGATAGATTGGTAGGAAAAGACCATCGCTCGTCCCCGACCGCCACTCATAAGGAAGGCAGTCAAAGAACACCTCATGCTTCAAATTTGTCACACAACGGTTACCATACGTGCATTCTACAGGACATGCAAACCTCAACACAAGTATTTCTCAAATTCACAATTACTCAACTAGCACGACTCTAATATTACCATCTTCATATCTCAAAACAATCATCAAGTATCAAACTTCTCATAGTATTCAATGCACTCTATATGAAAGTTTTTATTATACCCATCTTGAATGCCCATCATATTAGGACTAGTTTCATAACCAAAGCAAATTACCATGTTGTTTAGGACTCTCAAAATAATATAAGTGAAGCATGAGAGTTCATCTATTTCTTCAAAATAAAACCATCGCCGTGCTCTAAAAGGATATAAGTGAAGCACTAGAGCAAATGACAAACTACTCCGAAAGATATAAGTGAAGATCAATGAGTAATTGAATAATTATGCAACTATGTGAAGACTCTCTAACATTTAAGAATTTTAGATCTTGGTATTTTATCCAAAGGACGCCGATAACTGCCACACGTGTGGTATATTCGACATGCGCCCACACACCGTGTGTGGTGTGAGCAGGAGGCAGCCCACACAGGCTGTGTGTGGGCAGACATTAGAATTGCCCACACGTGTGGACGTGGCTTCCTCGTGCCACACGCCCAGCAAGTACTACTCATCTCCACCTCGCGTGTGTGGCACGAAGCAAAAATGCCCACACGTCCTAGCGCAGCTACGTTAGGTACCCCGAGGGATGACAGTTTAGTTGCCATCCTGGTTGCAAGATGTAGTTATTCGGGATGGAAAGTGTAGCTGTAAAAGCATGGCAATTCTATCTGTTTTGGTTAACTATAGTTGCCATGTCTAATTTCTGGTAGTTACGGCGTGTAATCAAACCGTAGTTGCCGTGTGTGATTAACTACTTGCCACATACAGTCAAATAGTAGTTGCCATGTTGGTTTACCTAGTTGCCACGTGTGGTCCAACCATAGTTGCCATGTATTGTTAATCACAGTTGCCATGTGTGTTTATCTAGTGCCACGTACGCGCAACTGCAGTTGCCATCTAGCAAAGAATCACAGTTGCCATGTGTGTTTACCTAGTTGCCACGTTCGCGTAACTGCAATTGCCATCCACAATGTAGGAGTGTCGTGTGGGCGAAAAGCAGTTCGCCCAGACACGCATGAACTAGGTGGTGGCTGTGTGGGCAGAAACTAGTTCGCCCACACAGCACAACTGGCAAACAGTGTGGTGGGGGCGTGTGGGCAAACTCTCCAACGACCACACACCAGCCCCGTCCTACGTGGCACACCAAATCCACATTTTCGTGCAAAACAGTGAACGACGATCTAGGCGTGTGGATGAGTTGGGAAATGCCCACACGTGTGGGATTTTGTGTTTCCGTATTCAAGTAGCAAGCAAAACAAAATAAAATAAAATGACGCTCCAAGCAAAACACATATCATGTGGTGAATAAAAATATAGCATCAATTAAAGTTACCGATGAACGAAGACGAAAGAGGGGATGCCATCCGGGGCATCCCCAAGCTTAGGCTCTTGGTTGTCCTTGAATATTACCTTGGGGTGCCTTGGGCATCCCCAAGCTTAGGCTCTCGCCACTCCTTATTCCGTAGTCCATCAAATCTTTACCCAAAACCTGAAAACTTCACAACACAAAACTTAATAGAAAACTCATAAGCTCCGTTAGTATAAGAAAATAAATCACCATTTAGGTACTGTTGTGAACTCATTCTAAATTCATATTGGTGTAATATCTACTGTATTCCAAGTTCTCTATAGTTCATACCCTCCGATACTACTCATAGATTCATCAAAATAAGCAAACAACTCTTAGAAAACAGAATCTGCCAAAAACAGAACAGTCTATAGTAATCTGTATCAAACGTATACTTCTAGAACTCAAAAAATTCTGAAATAAATTGGTGGACGTGAGGAATTTATCTATTAATCATCTGAAAAAATAATCAACTTAATAGCACTCTCCAGTAAAAAACGGTAGCTAATATCGTGAGCGCTAAAGTTTATGATTTTTACAGCAAGATCACAAAGACTTCACCCAAGTCTTCCCAAAGGTTCTACTTGGCACAAGCACTAATTAAAACATAAAACCACATCTAAACATAGGCTATATGAATTATTTATTACTAAACATGAGCAAAAATCAAGGAACAAAAATAAAATTGGGTTGCCTCCCAACAAGCGCTATCGTTTAACGCCCCTAGGTAGGCATGATGATTTCAATGATGCTCACATAAAAGATAAGAATTGTAACATAAAGAGGGCATCATGAAGAATATGACTAGCAAATTTAAGTCTAACCCACTTCCTATGCATAGGGATTTTGTGAGCTAACAACTTGTGGGAACAAGAATCAATTTGCATAGGAAGGTAAAACAAGGATAACTTCAAGGTTTTCAAAAAATAGAGAGGAAACTTGATATTATTGCAATTCCTACAAGCATATGTTACTCCCTCATAATAATTACATGTAGGATCATAAGAAAAATCAACAATATAGCTATCACAAAATATATTCTTAACACGATCCACATGTATGCAAAGTTGACACTCTTCCAAAATAGTGGGATTAACATTAACTAAAGTCTTGACCTCTCCAAACCCACTTTCATAATTATCACAATAAGATTCAACACTCTCCAAAATAGTGGGATCATTACTTCCTAAAGTTGACACTCTTTCAAACCCACTTTCATCAATATAATCATCATAAATAGGAGGCACATGCTATCATCAAAATAAATTTGCTCATCAAAACTTGGGGGACAAAAAAATATCATCTTCATCAAACATAGCATCCCCAAGATTGTGGCTTTGCATATCATTAGCATCATGGATATTCAAAGAATTCATACTAACAACATTGCAATCATGCTCATCATCCAAAGATTTAGTTCCAAACATTTTAATACATTCTTCTTCTAACACTTTGGCACAATTATCGGAATCCTTATTTTCATGAAAGACATTAAAAAGATGAAGCATATGAGGCAACCATAATTCCATTTTTTGTAGTTTTCTTTTATAGACCAAAGTAGTGATAAAACAAGAAACTAGAAGATTCGATTGCAAGATCTAAAGATATACCTTCAAGCGCTAACCTCCCCGGCAACGGTGTCAGGAAAGAGCTTGATGTCTACTAGACAACATTCTTCTTGTAGACGTTGTTGGGCCTCCAAGTGCAGACGTTTCTAGGACATTAGCAAATTTCCCTCAAGTGGATGACCTAAGGTTTATCAACCCGTGGGAGGCGTAGGATGAAGATGTTCTCTCTCAAACAAACCTGCTACCAAATAGCAAAGAGTCTCTTGCGTCCCCAACACACCCAATACAATGGTAAATTGTATAGGTGCACTAGTTCGGCGAAGAGATGGTGATACAAGTGCAATATGGTTGGTAGATATAGGTTTTTGTAGTCTGAAAATATAAAAAACAGCAAGGTAACTAATGATAAAAGTGAGCACAAACGGTATTGCAATGTGTTGAAACAAGGCCTAGGGTTCATACTTTCACTAGTGCAAGTTGTCTCAACAATAATAACATAATTGGATCATATAACTATCCATCAACATGCAACAAAGAGTCACTCCAAAGTCACTAATAGCGGAGAACAAACGAAGAGATTATTGTAGGGTATGAAACCACCTCAAAGTTATTCTTTCTGATCGATCTATTCAAGAGCCCATAGTAAAATAACACGAAGCTATTCTTTCCGTTCGTACTAGAATAACACCTTAAGACACAAATCAACCAAAACCCTAATGTCACCTCAAGTATCCGCGGGTATGATTATACGATATGCATCATACAATCTCAGATTCATCTATTCAACCAACATAAAGAACTTCAAAGAGTGCCCCAAAGTTTGTACCGGAGAGTCAAGACAAAAACGTGTGCCAACCCATATGCATAAGTTCACAAGGTCACTGAACCCGCAAGTTGATCACCAAAACATACATCAAGTAGATCACGTGATATCCCATTGTCACCACAGATAAGCACATGCAATACATACATCAAGTGTTCTCAAATCCTTAAAGACTCAATCCTATAAGATAACTTCAAAGGGAAAACTCAATTCATCACAAGAGAGTAGAGGGGGAGAAACATCATAAGATCCAACTATGATAGCAAAGCTCGCGATACATCAAGATCGTGCCAAATCAAGAACACGAGAGAGAAAGAGAGATCAAACACATAGCTACTGGTACATACCCTTAGCCCGAGGGTGAACTACTCCCTCCTCATCATGGAGAGCGCCGGGATGATGAATATGGCCGCCGGAGAGAGATCCCCCCTCCGGCAGGGTGCCGAAACGAGTCTAGATTGGTTTTCGGTGGCTACAGAGGATTACGGCGGCGAAAGTCCCCATCTAGGTTTCTTTCTGAAAGTTTGGGGTTATATAAGAGGTGTTGGAGTCGGGAACAAGTCAGGGGGTCCCCGAGGCGACCACGAGGTAGGGGGCGCGCCCAGGGAGGTAGGGCGCGTCCCCCACCCTCGTGGTGGCCTCGGGACTCTTCTGGCCCATCTCTGGTACTCTCTGGGCTTCTTTTGGTCCAAAAATGATCTCCATGAAATTTTAGTTCAATTAGACTCCGTTTGGTTTTCCTTTTTCACGATACTCAAAAACAAGGGAAAAACAAAAACTGGCACTGGGCTCTAGGTTAATAGGTTAGTACCAAAAATCATATAAAATAGCATATAAATGCATATAAAACATCCAAGGTTGATAATATAATAGCATGGAACAATAAAAAATTATAGATACGTTGGAGACATGTCAACTACATCTATCAACTGTAGAGATAAATGATTTTATACTACCAATGCTGTAAGTTATCAGAAAGAGATTCCACCTCTAGAGAATAGTTGAGTATCTGCGTGAACCCTTGTGCTACAATACTTGCTCTTTGTTTCACCACCTCATTGTTCTCAATTTTGTTTCCATAAGAAAACTGGTGTAGGTATTGCTTATGAGTACCTTCCCACTATTGAGCAAGATCATTTCTACCTAGATTATACCGTTTGCTTTATTTCAATCCGAGTGTTTTTCACACTTTACCATGGCCATGGTATTTGGATCTGAATCGATTGAAAGGTTTTGCAATCTAGTTGATAAATGTATGTCGACAATTGTAGACTTCCGGTTATATGATTCTCCAGAATCTATGTGTCAATATAGACTTGATGGAAATATCGTTACCCATGGTGACTGCTCACGATTTCCCAATGCGATTGAGCCGGGTATTTCGATGTCCAGGTCATTGTGTACACTATTACTTGGGTTAGTGGAGGTTTCCCGTCCACTGGGTGTATACTACCCATTAGGTGTCTATCAACGCAAAGTTGACTTGCATTTACTGATTCACGAGCTTTGGTATCATTGCTTGCGAGAAGCTGAATTCTGATGTACTTTTGCCATACATCTCCCCCTGTTGCTTTGAACGGGGAGTGGAGTAGTTTTTGTTGGTACCTCCACTCTTTTAGGCATACTTTTGCAGGATTTTAGGATTGTGTGACACCTTTATAGTCAGTAAATGAATCTGGTAGGTTATTTGCAATGTGTTGCAAATCTTTTGAACGCATGGTTCAGATCTTTGAGTACGTGGATTTGAGGTAGAAATGTGTTGAACATTCCACTAATTTCCTGGCATTCTTTATGGTACTTGAAATCTCCCCCTAATGCCTAGAAATGTTCCTCATTGAATCAGCATACTGGCCTTGAATAACTCCCCATGTGAGGGGCTTGAGGTATTGACGGTAATACAGTTATTCCTCACATAGATCCCAACTATATGTTGAGCAGCCAATGATGTATGTCGGGTGGTGATATCGGTATGCAACCGAATTACCGGAGATGGGAAATACTTTGGTAGATTTCCACGTATCAAAGATAGATGGGAATAATATTATGTAGTTTGTCATGAGCATGCAAGACTGCATGACTCCAACGTAAAGTTGGTAAGTTGCAATTTCAAAGTAAAGATCATGCAATGATTTCAATTCTTTGGATGGGATTCTACCAAACCATTTTGAGTTTAGAGATTAGGACAAATTGCTAAACTTCAATCCGAGGGCCAGAGAGAAGGCACTCAAGGAGAATTATGCAATGATATCCATTCGATTTGCTTGAAATCGATGTCAGGATAACGAGCCAATGGTATCATGTGAATAAAGCACACACTTAAGACCATCATGTAGATGTGTCTTTTAGAACCATGGAATACCTGAATAGTCTACTCAATGGTTGGGAAGAGCCACTTACCTTGACTTGATGCATTCAAGGAGTCTGAGTGGTTCAGCATACACTTTAAGGTGTGCAAGCCTTAAAATTTGCCTCCCTGTGTCACATGTAGTGCACACAAAATTCAAATATTGTTAGAATTGAGCATCATAATAATCATATACCATTGAAATTGCTGATAGTTTCGGTTTCAACCCAATTTCAATGATGACCAAAGCAGGAATGCCAAGGTTGTCATGCAAAAGACACTTTGGAAACTATCTCGTACGCAACATGTGCTACGGTTTTTGTAGTATGTGTAGTACAACCATGATGATACGAGAATGTGCTTGCCACATCCGTTGCATATTGTAAAGAGAATATATTCCTCTTTGTTGTCATCATAAGTTTCACTATGGAAACTATTTTGATGGATACCTCTACAATTTAGTAGGGTACGAGTTAAACCCAGAAGCAATAAAGCATCCTAATGTTACACGAGTACCCACAGGGATAGTAAATATGACTCGAGTTGAGCCAACAAATACCTCATCGTGTTTAGCGATTTTAAAATATCTCCTTTCTCTCAACAAGAGTGGAAACATTTCACTTCCGTGAGTATATATAGAGTTCGTGGTGCATATGTCCACAAGGCACAAATCATCTTTCATCAGATTGACCCCCGTAGAAATCTATATATAGACATGAAGATTCTCAAGAAAATCACTGTCAGATATATAGAATACATACAAATGTATTTGTACCAAAGTGCTGATACAATATATTGTGACAGCAATACTTATGTTGTTGTTACAACATCATAAATGGACATAAATTATATTGACCACTCAGGAGATTGAAAGACTATTCATAGTCTCCAAACATGTCGGTTGAGGCATATTCAACCATCACATTCTCCATGCCCATAGGGTCCCATCACAACATGTGATGTTGGATTGAAGGTTGAAGTACAATTCAAACCTTCAACCTTGAGGTTCATTGGATCCCAGGAATTGCCAATACAGAATAACCAGATGCTGAGATCTAAATCTAATGCCTTATAATGTATAAGACAACACTTTTCTGTTAGCGATGTGATCCTGACCAGAGATGAATCTTATGGTCTTGGATTTCAAACATTATCCCAAGAGACACAAGAGTGATCATGATGTCATTGGCCCAGGAAGGGCAGTGGTGGCCATTAAGGGCGAAGTCCTCAAATTCTCTAGCCACCGATTACCAGAGATAATTAATTTATGGGAGGTAAATTAAAAACCATCATGGTTATGTAATAAGAGTGCAAAAATCTGATACTCAAGTGTAAAATTGAAAAATCGCAACCTCAATTGTGTAAACATAACACATTAAAGATCACTTAGATCTCACAGTAATAGGCTCCATGGCCATTACCTTGTGTATGCTACAATATAGATATAAGGAACACATGTTTAAGGTAATCGCTTATTGAGTTTGACAAAGTGTAGACCTAACAGTAAGAGGGGATAGTCTATAAATGAGCAGTAGATCCCAACTCATTACCTTGTGATTCCAAAAAACGAGGGAGAAATATTCAAATTTTTGCAAGTTTGATATGCAAGAGAAGGTGATCTCAATCGGAAAAACATGTTTAAGAGAACTTCATATGTGGTAAACACATAGAACATGTCATTCTTCCCGGATGAAAATCCGATACTCAACAGAACAATATTGATGTACTGAATTTAATATGTCTAAAACAGGAATGAAATCACTACTGGAACTGCTAATATGCTGGAATTTTCTAGCAATTAAGCACGGTACGCATGCAAATGGGCCAGATTGGCAGCCATCGCATAAGGGAAAGAGCGACCCGACAAAAATCCAGCCACGTCTCAATCTTGAATCCCGTGATCGACATAGGCGGAAACGCCCACGACCTGTCGGCCGCTTCACCACATCGAGATGAGCTCCTGCCGCGCTCATCCTCGTTGGAAGAGCCTCCAGGAAGGAGGGTGATAGGTGAGACGCCGTTGGAGGCGCTATTCACGAGCTCGAGGCTCGCTGGGCTCCATGTGCTAGCGCGGCCGGAGCAACTGCTCGACGGCGAACTCGCCAGCAGGACACTGAGGTCCAAGAAGCGGAGGGGTGGCCGACGCGACACGACGACATTGACGTCGACAACCGTGTGGTTGGAGGAACCGCCCGCGCCCGAACCAAATACGAAGGGGGACGCATCAGTCGGCGCCGGGACGAATGCTAGTGGCTGGCGGTGACCTGGACGACCGCAGGGTCGGAGATGGTAGGTGCAGTAGCGTGATGCCGTCGCACAGGACAACCTAGGGGTCGCTACGCCGCCGCATCATGAGGATACTTGCCATAGTTGCTCCGCACTGCGGGTCAGCAGTCACGGGCGTCGCCACACTCCTCGAGGGGCTCCTCGATGAAGGCTGGGAACAACGCCTCTGGCCGCTCCAGGCTAGAGCGTTGGGCCTCCGCTACCGGCGACGAAGCCGTGCGGCAGATCACCGCTGGCACCGACGGCCGCAACCAGCATCACCGCTACCTTGTGCGTCCATTCCAGCAGCGAGCGGATGAGAGCAATTTTTTTGAGCTGTGGATGAGAGTAATTTGCTTGTATGCATAGGCATTCCAGCAGTGATTGATTAGAAGAAGACAAGATACTTTCTTGATTGATTTCTCTTTGTACACCTTCTTGCCGTTGACGGGAAGTTGCCTATCGGATCGCCATGTTCAGCGCCAAGGGTGCCATGGCTTGGATCGGGGTTGCAGCCGGGCTACATGCCCATCGAAGATTTGGGTCGTCTGGACCTGCCGCCCCAGTCCGTGTGTAACACCCACGATGCGGCTATATCTCCCACGTGTTGGGGCACGACTTAGAGGCATAACCGCATGGTAGGCATGTCGCAAGAAGGGTAATCTTTACACATCCCATGTACTGAATAAGAAAGGGATAATGAGTTGGCTTACAATCGCCACTTCACACAAATACCAGTTAAACATACATCATCCAGAATACAGTCAAGGTCCGACTACAGAACCAAAATAAAAAAAGACAACCCCAATTGCTAGATCCCCGATCGTCCCAACTGGGCTCCGCTACTGATCAAAAGGGAACAAAACAAAACAACGACCAAGGTCTTCATCGAGCTCCTCCTTGAGCTCGGTTGCGTCACCTGCACTGGTATCATCGGCACCTGCAACTGTTTGGAAGTATCTGTGAGCCACGAGGACTCAGCAGTCTCACACCCGCGAGATCAAGACTATTTAAGCTTATGGGTAGGAAAGGGTAGTGAGGTGGAGCTGCAGCAAGCACTAAGCATATATGGTGCCTAACATACGCAAATAAGAGCGAGAAGAGAAGCAATGCAACGGTCATGAAGCTAGAAATGATCAAGAAGTTATCCTGAAGCTACTTACGTTCAAGCATAACACAAGAACCGTGTTCACTTCCCGGACACCGCCGGAAAGAGACCATCACGGCTACACACGTGGTTGATTCATTTTAATTAAGTTAAGTGTCAAGTTTTCTACAACCGGATATTAACAAATTCCCATCTGCCCATAACCACAGGCATGGCTTTCGAAAGTTCAATCTCTGCAGGGGTGTCCCAACTTAGCCCATCACAAGCTCTCACGGCCAACGAAGGATATTCCTTATCCCGGGAAGACCCGATCAGTCTCGGAATCCCGGTTACAAGACATTTCAACAATGGTAAAACAAGACTAGCAAGACCGACCGATGCGCCGACATCCCGATAGGAGCGGCACATATCTCATTCTCAGGGCAACACCGGATGAGACATCCTACGAGTAAAACCAAACCTCAAGTTTCCCCAAGGTGGCCTCGCAGTCTACGCGGTTCGGACCAACACTTAGACAAGCACTGGCCCGGGGGGTTTAAAATAAAGATGACCCTCGGGTTGGCCGACCCGAGGGAAGGGTAGGTGGTGGTGAGGCAAATGGTAAAACCAAGGTTGGGCCTTGCTGGAGGAGTTTTATTCAAAGCGATCTGTCATGGGGTCCCCATAACACCCAACCGTGTAACGAACGCAAAATCAAGGAACATAACACCGGTATGACGGAAACTAGGGCGGCAAGAGTGGAACAAAACACCAGGCATAAGGCCGAGCCTTCCACCCTTTACCAAGTATATAGATGCATTAATATAAATAAGAGATATTGTGATATCCCAACATATCCATGTTCCAAACATGGAACAAACTTCATCTTCACATGCAGCTAGCAATGCTATAAGAGGGGCTGAGGAAAAGCGATAACTTAGCCAAACAACGTTTTGCTAGGAAGGTGGGTTAGAGGCTTGACATGGCAATATAGGAGGCATGATATAGCAAGTGGTAGGTAGCGCGACATGGCGATAGAGCGAACAAGTAGCAAGCAAAGATAGAAGTGATTTTGAGGGTATGGTCATCTTTCCTGGGATCCCGCAAGGAAGAAGAACGAGTCCATGAAGAAGACAAACGGACGTAGTCGAACGAATCCTCGCAAACGTGACGTTATTGGAACTAACCCGAAGAAGCAACATCGGAAAGAAGCAAACAACATGGTAAACAACCATCACATAATCATGGCATGATGCACAACCAAGTATGATGCATGTCCGGTTTAATGAGGCATGGCATGTCAAAATGCACAAACAATCCTACAAATTAAGTGGAGCTCAATATGCAACGGAGTTGCATATTGATGAAACACCACATGACTTATTTAGTTCTCTCTCGTTTAGGTACCCATCAATATTAAATGTTGGTTAGCATGGAAATAGGTGAAGCATATGAAAACTACCTATCTAGGCAAGTTTAAATGAGGCCAGAAATAACAAACAACAATTCCGGAAAATCCTCATATGCATATATTAGGTTTGGTATTGTTCTGCCCTAAACCATATTTTAGAGTTTTTAAACATGCAAAGTAAAGCCACCATGTTAAACTCATCATTTTTCTACCCCATTTACATATAAAGTTTGTTAAGTTTGGAGCTACGATTATTTAGTTACGAAATAAAGAATTTTAGCATGGCATAAGGGCAAAATTACACAAACAGCATTTTAAACATTTTAAACATGCATGAAAGTGGCAAATTATTAATCTACACAAAATTCTAAGCATTTTTCATATATAACTTATTTTAATCCGATGCACGGTTCTGAAGTTATTATATGCATGAACATTAAGGGGTTGTCTGAAAAACTGCAGTTTTTTGGATAATTGATAAAATCGCAGGCAGGAAAAAAACATGGTGGGCTGAAACTGAGTTGAACTGGGCTGGGGGAAAGCGGCTCACATTGGGCCAAAACGGGCTTATGCCTGGTGGAGGAGGCCGGGCAGGCCGGTTGCTAGGCCGGCCGAAGGGCGCGGCTGGGCCTGGGTTTGCGGGGCCCATCCAGGGAGGAGGCGGCGCTCGCTGTCTCTCCCGCACAAGAGGTCGACCGAGGCCATGGTCACGGGGCACTCCGGCGAACTAGCCGGCGAGGAGGCACGGAGAAAGACACGGAGCAGCGAATCCGGCCACAGGAGGTTGGCGGGGTCCTGTTTCCCGGCCGGATCTGACCCGAGGCCGAGCTCAGGGCGGCGAGAGCTCGACGGAGCCGACATCCACGGCGGCCTGTGATGGAAGAGAGAGAGGGAGGTTAGGGAGCAGAGAGAGCTCGGAGAAAGAGGGGAGGGGAGGCGGCAGGGCGAACTGGAGGTCCCCGGCGGTGACTGCAGCAACGGTGAGGTCGGTCGTCGGTGGGAGGAGCGGGGAAGCGGAGGCGGAGGCGGCACAGAACCACGGCGGGGCGCAGTGCTGCTGCCGGTAGGGAGTGGGCGCGCGCGGGCTCCTTGGGCCCAGATCGGCCCAGGGCGGGCCGCGGATGGGCCTGGAGGGCCGTGGTGGCGGTGGAGGCTGAGGGGGTGACGTGGCACTCGGTAGTTGGCTAGAGCGGGCGGCTGCGGCGGCGCCGACCAGTGGGGATGCACCAAGTGGCGTTGGAGGGGTGAATCTTGCCGAAATTTGAGAAGGGGGGGGGATTGGCTATGGCTGGAAGCGGTGGATCCGAGGAGGAGAGGGTCTAGGGGTAGGGAAAGACTAGGGTAGCCTATTTTTTTGGAAGGGGATGTCTATATATAGACATGAGCTAGGGTTAGGGGGTTTGGGGGGACTTTCGGAGCCCTCCGATCGAGATCTGAAGGTTTCGAACAGAGGGGAACTAGACGGGCTGCAGGTGGGCTGTGCAGAGTGCGATGGGCTAAGAGGAGAGAAGAGAAGGCAGCCCGGCAACGGTTTCCGGAGACCGAAAACGTCCGACGTATGACCAGCTAATCGTTGGGGCGTCAAACGAACTCCGAATGCGATGAAACTTGGCAGGCGACCTACTAACAACATAAAAACACCGCATGCCAACTTTCAACCCATTCCGAGAACATTTTCTGGCCACTTATAAAATAATATTTTGGACGTGTCGCGGGCGCGTGCAAGTGTGTCTTGGCTCAGAACGGACAACGGAAAGAATTGGGGAAAACCGGACGGATGCAAGTTTTGAAAAACATGATGACGCAATGCACATGATGACATGGCAAAATACAACACGCAAGCAAATGACATGGAAAAGACAGCGAAAAACTCGAAGATACCTAGCGCAACGGTCTCAGGGCGTTACACCCTGATGACTAGCGACATCCTTGTTCGCTCTCTTCTTGGTAAGAGAAACTCCAATGGGGCGACCCATTTTGTCTGCCGCCATCCGTTTGGGTCGGCGCGAACAGAAAAGGCGGCCCAATGCGCCGACCCAAATGGATGTGCGTCCGTTTTTCGTCCGCGGGCGACCCATTCCCGACCCATTTTTGAGCCTGATTTGCGTCGGCGCGGACACGCGATGGACGCGCGCGCACTCGCCTACTCCTGTCCCCGGGCCTGCTGGTCTTTGGCACATTGGCCTCCCCTCCCCTCTCCCCCCCCCCCCCCGGCCAATAAGAAACCCGCCTCCTCCGTCACCGACGCCGTCGCCCATTTTTGTCGGCGACTCTTCCAGCTGCCGCAGCCTCCACATCCGCCCAGCAACGCCGCCCCTGCCCCCAGTCGCCCGCTGTTGCCGTTTTGCCACCGGGGAGCAAACTGGTTCCCCGCCGCAGCTTCCCCCACCGCACAGCCACCCGCGACCAAGAAGATGCCTCGCCGCCCCCACCACATCCGACCGGCACGCTCGTCGGATGCCGTCACACTCGTCGGACGCCAGCAGGGCAGCTAGCTGGTATGTGGGCGTCGCGTCTCCCCTCACCGGTCGTCTCCTTCTTCAACGCCCGCAAGCTGTTCGACAGTTTACCAAGGTACGAAAATGGACTCCGCTGACGAGTTTTTTTCCACAATTTCCTTTGCAACTCCGACGATTCATCGTCCGATGACGAGGAGATATTCGCTGCCGTGTTGGTCCATCACCACCTCAACAACCAGCGGCCTTTGTTCCGTGGCTCCATTCCAGGCCACCTTCCGACGTTGAATCGTCACCGAGAGAGCGGGCACTTCCTTCTCTGGAAGGACTACTTTGATACAACAAACCCGTTGTTCAAACTTGATAAATTCCGCCCCCGTTTCCGTATGAGTAGGCATGTTTTCAACCGTATTAGAGAGGGAGTGGTCGGCTATGATGACTACTTCGAGTGCAAAAAGGATGCCGCCGGCAAGATTGGTTTCTCCTCTTATCAGAAATGCACTGCCGCCATCCGAATGCTTGCATACGGAGTGCCCGGTGATCTCATTGACGAGTATGTCTGTATGAGCGAGTCTACATGCGTAGAGTCCCTGTATAAGTTCTGCAAGGCTGTGATTGCTGTGTTTGGCCCTGAGTACTTGAGAGAGCCGACAGCTGAAGATACAACCCGTTTGTTGGCGATCAATGCCAGCAGGGGCTTCCCGGGGATGCTTGGCAGCATAGACTGCATGCACTGTGAGTGGAAGAACTGTCCTTCTGCTTGGCAAGGGCAGTATAAGGGACATGTCAAGGCTTGCACTGTCATACTAGAGGTCGTGGCGTCTCAAGATCTCTAGATCTGGCACTCTTTCTTTGGCATGGCTAGATCACACAATGATATCAACGTGCTTCAGCGCTCGCCAGTGTTTGCTAGGCTTGCCGAAGGCAACAGCCCGTCGGTGAACTTTACTGTCAAGGGCCACAACTATGACAAAGGGTACTATTTGGGTGACGGTATCTATCCTCAGTGGACCACTATTGTCAAGACAATACCCAACCCTGTCGGAGAGAAAAGGAAAAGATTTGCCCAAGAGCGAGAGAGTGCTAGAAAGGATGTCGAGCATGCCTTTGGTGTTTTGCAATCTCGATGGGGCATCGTTCGGTATCCTACTAATACTTGGAGCACGCAGAAACTATGGGAGATGATGAGTGCTTGTGTGATCATGCACAATATGATCGTAGAATACGAGCGCCCGGAACGTCTGTCTGATCAAGGCTTTCAGTTTTAGGGTGAGAATGTTGTGCCTGAGCATGGAGTAGTGGCAACATTTGAGCAGTTCACTCAGTTTCATGAAGACATGCGTGATTGGAAAACTTGCGTGCAACTGCAAAATGATTTGGTTGAGCATATGTGGACTCATGTTGGCAACCAATAGATGTATCTTCTTTTATTCGTTTGCAAAACTATGTGAAACAGTTTTATTTGTATTTGGCTTCTAAAACTACACTATTTATTTGGGCAGCTAAACTATTTTGCTTGTTATTTCATTTCACAATATGTTTGAATGCAAATTAATATAAAATTGGGCGGCCAGCCGGCCACGCATACACATATGGATCGGCGCGTTGGGCGCGCTGCCGATCCATATGAAAAACAGGGCAGACGCTGGGCGGGCAGCAGACCCAAACGGATAAAAAGCGGACGAAATCGCCGTCCGTTGGGTCGGCCCGTTGGAGTTGCTCTAACCGCTTGGGTGAAATCCATCCTGCACATGCGTCTGCGTACAGGAGAAATCAATATATTGCTTGATCATCAATTGATCACAAGAAGACAAAAAGGGAATTAAAAATCTGTTGATAATGTCCCATCTGTACGGCAGTTGCCGATCTAATCTCCATGGCTTTGTGCCGAGAGCACCATCGAGAGGCATCTCCTCTCTCCCTTTTAGTACGAATAGCTCGATTGATTTTGCGCCACGCGCCAGAGGGTGTGGCCGGCGGCTGGTTTCCGCGTTGCCGTGGGAAAAACTCAATCAATGGGATTGCTCCGCGAGAGAGCGTGCTTTTTTTGATAAACTTCTTCTCCTTTATTCATTTATAAATAAAATAGCATCGTTTACAAGTAGATGAATAATCTCATCAAGGGCGTTATCCATTCAAATACTCGGAAAAGAAAACCTAGCTAACCATGCTAGTTCATGAGCTACTCGATTACATTCCATATCACAATGATCATAAATGACAAGGAAAAAAGACTATCACCACCTCCATCTATAATGATCATAAATGATTATAAATAACAGTCATCTATAATGGATGAAGCGACCGAAGAAGAGTAGCCTTGGCTCAACACATTCACCACCTCCATGCTATCCGAATTCACTTCAATCTTACTGCATCTGACGGTATTAGCAAGATTCAAACCAAACCTCACTGCAATTGCTTCTGTTGTGAACGAGTCGAAGCAAAGGTCCATCTTTTCATTAGCAGCTGCTATAAATTCCCCCCCATGGTCCCAGATAACTGCTTCAAATGTTGTTGCGACTGTGTCACTATCAAATCCCGCATCAACGTTTAATTTCACGTAACCATACTTTGGTTTCAGCCAAGCATCTGAATGGACGTGAGCCTTTGGCCTATAAGAGATGGTATAATTTGCTACTAAGCCTCTCACTGACATATTGATTTGACATGCGCTTAGAGTTTCTTCGTCATGTGTCAATTTTCGCCTTAGAGCGTAAAATGAAAGACAAAAAAAAGAGATGTAAAAGTGAATCCTTAAGATGGGTTACACATATATATAACCGCGAAGGGCTGTCTCTGAAGGGACACAAGGCAACCGCCTCCTTTAGGAAAAGTAAGGATTAATAAGATTAATTAAATCATAACAGAGGGCAAATGCGGCTAGCAAGAGGGCTAGGATGTGGTTCGGGATGGAGTATTAGGGCGAGTTTACTGAAGTCAAAACGAGTCAGGTTCTCCACTGTTTCTTCTCGGTTTTTTCCAGTTCTTTTTTTTGCCTTTTCACTTGTTTTATATGTTTTCAATTTATTTTCGTTGCTCGTTGTGTTTCTTTGGTTTTCTTTGTTTCTTTTTTGTTTTGTTTTCTTTCTTCTCTATTTTTTCATTCTTTTTGCATTTGTTTCTTCGGTTTTATTTTTATTTGTTTTATTTTGTTTCTTCTTTGGTATATCTTTTTTACTTTTCTTTGTTTCTTTTGGTTTTCATTCTAAAACATTTGTATATGTCAACAACATTTTTCTAATATCCGTTTAACATTTTTCATACAAATTTAACATAAGAATTATATACACATTTTTCAAATGTTTGATTACAATTTTCAAATACAAAATTAAGATTTTTTTCGACTAATTGGTCAACATTTTTTCTATAAAAACTTTTAAACATTTTTTCGAATGCTCGATTAACATTTTTCAAATGCAACATGAATATTTTCTAATACATGGCCAACATTTTTTCTATCCACATTTAATTTTTTTCAAATGGTTGATTAACATTTTTCAAGTACTTGTTCAACATTTTTTCAAATGATTTATTAACATTTTTGTATACATGATCAATTTTTTAATACATAGTCTACATTTTTCCTATATATATTTAACATTTTTCAAATAATTTTTCAACATTTTTTAAATGCTTGCTTAACATTTTATATACATGATCCAAAAAAATTCATCATTTTTTGAAAACATAGTCAACATTTTTCCTATACACATTTAAGAATTTTTGAAATACTTGTTCAACATTTTTTCAAACGCTTAATTAACATTTTTATACACATGATAAAAAAATCATCATTATTTTAATACATGGTCAACATTTTTCTATACACATTTAACATTTTCCAAATGCTTGCTTAACATTTTTCAAACACTTGTTCAATATTTTTTAAATGCTTGGTTAACTTTCTATAAATACGTCATTAAATTGTTGCATACACATTTGTTATACATTTTTCGTATACGTGATAAACATTTTCTCTGTAGACATTCAACATTTTTCAAATGCTTGGTCAGTATTTTTCAAATGTTTTATGTAGAGTCATTTGTGTAATATATCTATTCAGATTTTTTTAAAGCATACAGGAAAGTAAAAAACAAAAACAAAAAGTAAAAAAACAAAACAGAAAACATGGTTATTTTTTTCGGCGCGCCTAGGCCGCCGGCGCAACTCGGGGACCCAACCTTTAGCGAGGGTTCCTTGTGTCTCGCTGAAGGGGAGACATAGGGGTGCCTGACCTTGCTAGTCTCCTTGTAGAAAAAAGAAAAAAGAAATTGAACAGGAATCAAAACATGGGTCAAAACACTGCATCCCATTTAGGAGCACTAACCAATTGTAAATTAGTATTACATATTCTTGATCTTTTAGAAAAAAATTGTCCCCTGGTGGCCTTGCAAAGCAAACTTAGAACCATTACCACAAACACACTCCAACAAACAATCCAACTGAAAATTGCCTTATGGAAACAAAGGGCCGAAGTTCATACCGTTGTTGATGGCGACGAAAACACACAATTTTTTCATGCTTCCGCCACTCATTGCTTTAGGAACAACAAAACTCGCGTCCTCGTCGACAAAGGCACTGCACATTTCTTACATGAACAAAAAAATCCTCAAAAACTTGTTCAAAATATAATTAGGGATGTAAAAAGCGTTCAATGCAATTTTGATCTACTCCCACTTTATGATTCCCCTCTGCCTCAACTCCAGACCGTATCCTAGCTTTCGTCGAACAAGAAACCGACAACGCTTTGTTACACATGGACCCTAATGCAAGTCCAAGTCCTGTCAAATTTGAATCTGCATTCTTTTAGAAATACTAGCACACCGTCAAACATACACTTCTACCCTTCTTCTTGGAGTTCCAGGACCACTCTGCAAACCTTGAATGGTTTAATCTTAATATACCGAGCCACACCAATGTCACCACAGGCCATATGATATTTACCGTTTTGTTTTTTATCTACTGAGTCACCCCAATGTGCCACACGTCTTTCCAGATATTATACCAGATATACATCATGTAATCTTGTTAACTCTCAAAGTCCAAGAACATAACATAACAAGATTTTATCTATAAATATACTCATCAAAAGAGGTACATTATACCATTTAACTAACCATCAATGCCCTAGACCACATTTATGGTGGCAATTCATATGATCAAGAAAGAGAGATACTACCGCCAAAAAAGAAAGAGAGATACATGACACATAGCTACTACTACAAACCCTTGGCGTCCACCGTGCACTACTCCCACATCGCCATGTGAGCATTAAGTGTTGATGTAGAGGTCAACGGCGGAGATCCCGCCCTGGCGGAGAACTGTATTAGGGCTAAAAACTAAAATTCCCTCAAAACAGGGAGTGGGAGTGATGTAGAAAATCTGTAAAAAAAAGGGGGTATAAGCCGTCTAGCACCCGAGGCACCTGAGAGGAGCACCAGGGGCCGTACACCTCGTAGGCGCCCTAGGGTTGAGGGAGCCGACACTAGGATTCTACAGCCCCTGGGCCTCCCCAGGTGTTGGGCCTTGTCCCCTTGGTATTCTTCCGGCATAACACTTGTCTCTTTCTTTGAATTTTCCGAGGACTGCTGGTATTTTATTTTCTTGAAATTCAAAAATAGCAAAAAGTAGGAACTGACACTAGGCACCGAGTTAATAGGTTAGTCCCTCAAAGAGTTTTAAAGACATTGTTGAAAGATAGTAGGCATGAAACACATGAAAATTGTATATACGTTAGATATGTATTAGCACATACCTAAAGAGAAATTAGAACATTACTGATGACCCAAAAAGATAGGGGATCAATCATAGTCCTTTCGATAAGTAAGAGTGTCAAACCGAACGAGGAGCAGAAGGAAATGACAAGGGGTTTTCAGCAAGGTATTTTCTGCAAACACAGTAAGTAACGGTAAGAGATAGTTTTGTAGTACGATAATTCATAGCAAGTAACAAGTAACACAGTAACAGGGTGCAGCAAGGTGGCCCAATTCTTCTTATAGCAAAGGACAAGCGAAACGTTATTTTATAACAAGCAAATCATTCTCGAGGACTCATGTGTATTGTCGCCTAGTCACTTTCATCATGTTTATTTGATTCACGTTCGCTACTTTGATAATTTAATATATGGGTGGACCGGTGTTTAGGTGTTGTTCTTAGTTGAACAAGCATCCCACTTATGATTACCCTCTCTCGCAAGAATCCGCAACTACGAAAGAAGAATTAAGATAAATCTAATCATAGCATGAAACATATGGATCCAAATCATCCCCTTACAGAATAACACATAAACTAGGTTTTAAGCTTCTGTCACTCTAACAACCAATCATCGACTTATTACTCCACAATTCCTTCCCTTAAGCCCAAGTATGGCAAAGTTTCATCTAGTCGATGTTCACATGACACCACTAAAGGAAGCAACAACATACACATCATCAAAATATCGAATGAATACCAAATTTACATGATTACTTATAATCAGACTTCTCTCATGCATGTCCTTAAGAACAAAAGTAACTACTCAAAAATCATATCCATGTTCAAGATAAAAGGGTATTGAATAGCATTAAGGACCTGAACATATAATCTTCCATCAAATAAACCAACTAGCATCAACTACACGATGTAATCAACACTAGTAGCAACCCACAGGTACCAATCTGAGGTTTTGGGACAAAGATTGAATACAAGAGATGAACTAGGGTTTGATATGAGATGGTGCTGGTGAAGATGTTGATGAAGATTGGTCGTCCCATGATGACATGATAGTTGGTGATGTCGATGGCTTCGATTTCCCCCTCCCGGAGGGAAGTTTCCCCAGTAGAATCGATGTGCCGGAGAGCAAAAGTGCTCCTGCACAGGTTCCGCCTCGAGACGGCAGCGGTTTATCCCGAAGGTCTTCTTGTGATGTTTTCCTAGGGAAAATAGCATCATATAGGAGAAGATGGGCTCCAGAGACCTGCCAGGGGGCCCACAAGCTCACAGGGCGCCCCCCGAGCTTGTCGCTCCCTGGTGGCCCCCCTCTAGGTATTTTATTTCACCAATATTTATATATATATTTCAAAACAATTCTCCATAAATTTCCAGGTCATTTGGAGTTGTGCAAAATAGCTATCTCTGTTGTAGCCTTTTTCGGTCTAGAATTCGAGTTGCCGGCAATCTCCCTCTTTAGGTGAAACTGGCAAAATAAGAGAGAAAAGACATAAGAATAGTATCATGAAGTGAAATAATGAGCCAAAACATAATAAATAACAGTAGGAAAACATGATGCAAAATGGGCGTATCAATTAAATCGAGCGAACTATGGAGGAAATGCTTGTGTCATCCATTAATAAATCTTGCAATATGCTTGTAGAAAGTAAACCTGCTTATCTTTCAAAACTTCCCTTGCCTCAGCAAGCAGCACAGTTGGAAATTAAAGACCGAGTCTTGAGAGAAAGCAAAAGAAGAAGGTAGAGGTCAGCCAATGCACCAACAAATTTCATCTGGACATTGTTAAATAACTAGTTACACATGAGAAGGAAAGCAACAATGTCATTCAATTGGAAAAAGGTAACTTTTCTCATCAAAAGATGCATCATTGGTAAAGTTGCATGGAAACCTGTAATGCCATGTTTGTTTGGAGGTACGTCCATTATGGTTTGTGCGATATTGGCTCATCAATAAACTTTATACCTTACACTCTTTATGCTAAGATCCATGGTGATGCACTTCTTTTAGACTAGCAACCCACCGAGATGACTATGAGACCTGCTGATAGCTTCTAGAAAACCTTATGGTATTCTTCATAATGTTCATATCTTTCTTGGTACCTTTATTATCCGATTGGTCTTCTAATGTTGGAATACTTGAAGGTTTTTTGTATTATTATAATTATATTTGGGAGATCCTTTTTGAACACTGCAGGAGCAAATATAGATTGCAACATGAAAAAAAAGTTTCTCAAATTCGGGCAAGAAGAGGTGCAATTCCATTTCTGAATATTACAGAACAAGCCTTATCACAACGAACCTGAGGAGTTTTAACAGAAGACTATAGTGTGATTAGTTGCAATTTATTTCGGTACTCTGAAGGATCAACTGGAAATAAGCATGACAGAGCAAGAGCAAGGTCCATAAGATCAAGAAAACAAGAACTTAATCAATGTTTAAATACAAATCCAGCCATGGTGTAGATCTTCTTATTACTGAGGTTTATGAAGTTCCTGAGCGAAAGGGAGACGAATAACTCCCACCTCCTGGAATCATACCAATACTAGAGGATCCTAGGTACATATTTTTTTGATAATACTAAATGATTCCCTGGCATTATAATTCTAATCTTTAAGAGATAAAAGAAAAAATAAACTTAATATTAAGTGGACATAGTAAGGCTTTCCAAAATTCTATGAATGGTATAAAAGGTATAGACCCTTCAGTTTCTATGCATCATATACTTATAGAAGAAGAAGCGAAACCCATGATCGAAAGTCAATGAAGACTAAATCTTACAGCAAAACATGTGGTAAGAAAGGAGGTAATACGCTGAAGGAAATATGCCCTAGAGGCAATAATAAAGTTGTTATTTTATATTTCCTTATCCATGATAAATGTTTATTGTTCATGCTAGAATTGTATTGATCGGAAACCTAAATACATGTGTGAATACATAGACAAACAATATGTCCCTAGCGAGCCTCTACTTGACTAGCTCGTTGTTCAAAGATGGTTAAGTTTTCCTAACCATGGACATGAGTTGTCATTTGATAATGGGATCACATCATTAGGAGAATTATGTGATGAACAAGACCCATCTGTTAGCTTAGCAAATTAATCGTTTAGTTTTATTGCTATTGCTTTCTTCGTGTCAAATACATATTCCTTTGACTATGAGATTATGCAACTCCCGGATACCGGAGGAATGCCTTGTGTGCTATCAAACGTCAGAACGTAACTGGGTGATTATAAAGATACTCTACAGGTATCTTCGAAGGTGTTTGTTCAGTTGGCATAGATCGAGATTATGATTTTTCACTCCGAGTATCGAAGAGGTATCTCTGGGCCCTCTCGGCAATACACATCATAAGCTTGCAAGCAAACAACCAAGGAGTTAGTCATTAGGTGATGTATTACGGAACGAGTAAAGAGACTTGCCGGTAACGAGATTGAACTAGGTATGAAGATACCGATGATCGAATCTCGGGCAAGTAACATACCGATGGATAAAGGTAATTACGTATGTTGTCATAATTGTTCGACCAATAAATATCTCTATAGAATATGTAGGAGCCAATGAGCATCCAATTTCCTCTATTGGTTATTGACTGGAGAGGTGTCCCGGTCATGTCTACATAGTTCTCGAACCCGTAGGGTCCGCACGCTTAACGTTCGATGATGATATTGTATTATATGAGTTATGTGATTTGGTGACCGAATGTTATATGGAGTCCTGGATGATATCACGGACATGACAAGGAGTATCGAAATGGTCGAGAGGTAAAGATTGATATATAGGATGATAGTATTCGGACACTGGAAGTGTTCTGGAGTGTATCGGGTATTTATTGGAGTACCGGAGGGGTTACCGGAACCCCCGGGAGAAATATATGGGCCATATGGGCCATGAGAGGGGATCACACCTGCCCACAAGGGGTGCCCCCCCTATGGCAGGAGGCCGAATTGGGGGAAGGAAAAGGGGGTTCGCCCCCTTCCTTTCTCTCTCCCCCCTTCCCTTTCTTCTTCGGTGGAAAAAGGCAGTGGGGCGCCACTTGGGGAAACCCCAAGTAGGATTCGGATCCTACTTGAGGCACACCCTGGCTGCCTCCCCTCTCCCTTCCACCTATATATATGTGGGGGCACCCCTAGCACACCCAAGACAATTGCCTAGCCGTGTGCGGTGCCCCCTCCACCGTTTACTCCCACGGTCATATCTTCGTAGTGCTTAGGCGAAGCCTTGCACGAATCACTTCACCATCACCGTCACCGCGCCGTCATGCTGACGGAACTCATCTACTACCTCGATGTCTTGTTGGATCAAGAAGTCGAAGGACATCACCGAGCTGAATGTGTGTAGAACTCGGAGGTGTCGTACGTTCGGTACTTGATCGGTCGGAGCTAGAAGAAGTTCGACTACATCAACCACGTTCTGAAACGCTTCCGCTTTCGGTCTAAGAGGGTACGTAGACACACTATCCCCCTCGTTTCTATGCATCTCCATGGATAGATTATTGTGTGTGCGTACACATTTTTTTGTTTTCCATGCAACGATTCCCAACAGTGGCATCGTGAGCCAGGTCTATGAGTAGATGATATGCACGAGTAGATGATATGCAAAGAGTTGTGGGAGGTGATAGTCATCACTACAAAGAAATACACTTCCATGATGATACGTGTTTGTCACAGTAGGCCGCGTTTTCTGTCATGCATGTACATCCATGATGATTTTATGACAGAATCAAGATAGTCATACCTGTGCTCTTATAGAAGTGTTCCACGACATTACCAAAATTATCATCACAGAAGTGTCCACTTCCATGATGATAAATCGCGCATCATAGAAGTGCTTTCGTCAAGGCTAACCGACATGTGGATCCACCGTAACGGGTCGCTGTTAAGCTATCGGGTTCCGGTTTGGATCCGATAACTCGTTAACAGCTGGGACCAATGGGGATTTTCCACGTGTAAAATACTCATTCGCCGGCTGATGACCCACAAGTATAGGGGATCTATCATAGTCCTTTAGATAAGTAAGAGTGTCGAACCCAATGAGGAGGAGAAGGAAATCACAAGTAGTTTTCAGTAAGGTATTCTCTGCAAGCACTGAAATTATTAGTACAGATAGTTTTGTGATAAGGTAATTCGTAACAGGTAACAAGTAACAAAAGTAAACAGGGTGCAACAAGGTGGCCCAATCCTTTTTGTAGCGAAGGACAAGCCTGGACAAACTCTTATATAAAGGAAAGCACTCCCGAGGACACATGGGAATTATCGTCAAGCTAGTTTTCATCATGCCCATATGATTCGCATTCGTTACTTTGATAATTTGATATGTGGGTGGACCGGTGCTTGGGTACTGCCCTTCCTTGGACAAGAATCCCACGTATGATTAAGCCCCCTCACAAGCATCCGCAACTACGAAAGAAGAATTAACGTAAACCTAACCATAGCATGAAACATATGGATCCAAATCAGCCCCTTACGAAGCAACGCATAAACTAGGGTTTAAGCTTCTGTCACTCTAGCAACCCATCATCTACTTATTACTTCCCAATGCATTTCCCTAGGCCCAAACAATGGTGAAGTGTTATGTATCGACGTTCACATAACACCACTAGAGGAAAGACAACATACATCTCATCAAAATATCGAACGAATACCAAATTCACATGACTACTTATAACAAGACTTCTCTCATGTCCTTAGGAACAAACGTAACTACTCACAAATCATATTCATGTTCATAATCAAAGGGGTATTAATGCGCATAAAGGATCTGAACATATAATCTTCCACCGAATAAACCAACTAGCATCAACTACAAGGAGTAATCAACACTACTAGCAACCCACAGGTACCAATATGAGGTTTTGAGACAAAGATCAGATACAAGAGATGAACTATGGTTTGAGAAGAGATGGTGCTGATGAAGATGCTGATGGAGATTGACCCCCTCCCGATGAGAGGATCGATGGTGACAATGATGATGACGATTTCCCCCTCCCGGAGGGATGTTTCCCCGGCAGAACAGCTTCGCCGGAGCCCTAGATTGGTTCCGCCAAGGTTCCGCCTTGAGACGGAGGCGCTTCGTCTCAAAAGCTTCCTTCTGATTTTTTTTCCATGGCAAAAGACACCTTATACCATAAGATGGGCATCAGTGGGCTTCTAGGTGGCCCACGAGGTAGGGGCGTGCCTAGGGGGGTAGGTCGCGCCCTCCACCCTCGTGGACAGTGGGTGGCCCCCCTCTGGTGCTTTCTTCGCTAAATATTTTTAATATATTCCAAAACTGACTTTCGTGGATTTTCATGACTTTTGGAGTTGTGCAGAATAGGTCTATAATATTTGCTCCTTTTCCAGCCAAGAATTCCAGCTGTCGGCATTCTCCTTCTTCATGTAAACCTTGTAAAATAAGAGAGAAAAGGCATAAGTATTGTGACATAATGTGTCATAACATCCCATAATGCAATAAATATCGATATGAAAGCATGATGCAAAATGGACGTATCAACTCCCCCAAGGTTAGACCTCGCTTGTCCTCAATCTGAAGCCGATATCGAAAAATATGTCCACATTTTAGAGATAGAGGTGTCGATAAAATAAAATACGGACATGAGGGCATCATGATTATTCTTAGAATAGCAATATATATATACATATATATATATACGGTGTGTCTATTATGATAACACCCCTTAAGAGTCTTATTCTAATAACACGAGCCTTATTCTGCACATCCCCCACCAGATCGCCGCCGCCCCTCCCCTCCCGACCTTCTACCATGCCAGCGGCCTGGGAGCGCCGCCGCCCGTCCCCTCCCGGCCTTCTTCCACGCCAGCGGCCTGGCAGCGATGCCGCCCCTCCCCTTCCCGCTTTCTCCCGCGGCGGCGGCCTGGGAGCGCCACCGCCCCTCCCCTCCCGGCCTTCTTCCACGGTAGCGGCCGGCAGCGACGCCGCCCCTCCCCTCCAGGCCTTCTTTTGCGGCAGCGGCCAAGCAGCGCCGCCGCCCATCGCCGCTCGGCCTTCTTCCGCGGCAGAAACCGAGCAACGCCTCCCCCACCAGCATATCATCCTTCTTCCACGCAGCAGGTCGGTAGCGCCGCCGCCGAACTCCTTCGGGCCTGCAATTAGCTGTACTTCATCAGATGTGGATTGGTGCTGCCTCGACATCAAACCAATTCGAGCAAGGAGGACTATGCGCAAGGTTCCTTCATCCACGACAGCTTCTTGGATTAAGTTTGCAATGACCTTCAGAGCAAATCCTCCGTCTCTGTTCACCTTGAGCAACATCCAGACCGCTCATGAACTTCTGAAGGGCAAGTGGACTGCACAGGCGAACGCAAAAGTTGTGCAGACGGACGAGAAGAGAACTTCCTCCTGCAAACGCAAGAAATCACTGCAACAGGAGGTAAGCAGTACACTTCCTCAACCATACCAGTTTATTTATTCCAGACAAAGCAGTACACGCAGTCCAGTGCGCCTACAAAAACAATGCAGTGTGGTTGCTTCGGTTCATTGTGGGGGAAAATGCAGTGAACTTGCTCGGTTATGCAGTACGCTTGTGTAGGTTCATTACGGACAACGATGCAGTGCGGTTACTTCAGTTCACATTGCAGGATGATGCAGTCAACATGCATTAGTTTTGTAGTACCATTTGTAACACATTGCAGTTCGCATGATTCAGTTCATTTTGCCTGACAATGCAGCTCGGTCATTTTGTGTGCAGGAAATGACGTTCAATAGATACAAAATGCCACGCATAATTGACAACCTAGGGAACAACAACTTTCAGAAGATTAAAGCTTCTTCTGAAAGAGATACTGGCTGGGTTACCCCTGAGATTCCTCGAGGATTCTTCATGACAACAAACAGGGTACAGTACTCTCCGGAAGAGGATTTTTTCCAGGGAGAAGAGGTAGTCGAGGATGACGACGATGCCTCCTTCATCTAGGAGGGCACTCACCGACAGGAGGATGAAGATGACGGAGATGAGGATGAGCCAATAACAGTTCTCAACCCAGAGTATAAGCACGAGTTCACTATGTTTGGACAGCATGTCCGAACAGACAATGATGATGCAGTTGAACACGATGTTGCAGCAGATGATGAATATAATTATGACTATGATGATGTGCCACCGCTCCAAAAAATTTAAACCAATCCACTAAGACATCGTCACAACACTGGATTACCACCACGTCCACCTGCTACACCCCAAAACAGAGCTCAGCATCCACCTGCTGCACCAAAAAACAGAGCTCCAAGCAGAGCTGCTGCATCAACTTTGACAAAGCGACCACCAACGGTGCCTCGGTCAAAAGTCAAAAGCAAGTACAAATCCTCCTCACTATTGCCGCCGCGAGATCCTCAACTACACAGATCTGCTATAACCCCGCCATGTCCAATACAACCTGGCGAGCTGCAAACACCATCGGGTGAACGACTCTACACACATGTAAATTTATGTTCTGAAAAATAATAATAATAGTTGCAGTCCATTCAGATAACATTGCAGTGCACACTGATATTTCTTGTGAGGTTTGACGTAGCATCTAATACATTGGATTCTTCTGAAAACTTAGAAACATTGCAATGCTTTATTAAACTCGTATGCACTCCTCGTATTTAAAAAAAGAATAGAACAAATTATCTCATAGAGCATTGCACTTAATGCAGGATAAAACATGCCGCTGAACCTCATACCTGCCGCTGGAATGAAGTTCACCACGTACGACAAGGCATGGGACTTTTACAACAATTATGCAAGATGTGCAGGGTTTGGCATACGCAATAGGGCAAAACACAAGACAAATGCCTACATTGTCTGCTCAAGAGAAGGGACGCCCAAGCAGACTGTGTCAGATTATCACCGGAAATGTCAAAAGACATCAAAAAGGATTGACTGCAAGGCAAAGATTAGAGTCAAAAAGAGGAAGGATGGCAAAATTGTGATAGAAATGGTTGAACTCAACCACAATCACAAGATGCTGGAAAGCCCCGGGATGCTTTTGCACACGCGGTCGCACAAAAAAGACGATCCTTTGATAGACCAGTTAGTGAAAGACATGCAACTTGACAACCACACACACGCTCAGATGATGTCAACGCTGTCACATATGTCTGGTGGTCTGTAGTATATGGGACATACTAGCCGCGTCTGGGTAAACAAGTAAGCACATCACAAACCATATCGCTTGAGCATCCTCTCGGCAATTATTTGCTGTTTGATGAGATGAGTTTGCATTGCATTTGAAAATGCAGGAAACAAAAGTTTGCCAGAGAAGAGTTCCAAGATGATGTCAAGAAACTTCTGGTTTTCGTCGAGAATATGTAGAAGATAAACCCATAGTTTTTCTATGATTATGACGTTGATGCAGATAACCGTGTAAGAAACGTCTTTTGGGCCAACGCAAGTTGCAAAGGATCATATGAAGATTTTGGAGACTGCATTACATTTGACACGACGTATAAAACTAACAAATTCCACATGCCACTGGGAGTCTTCGTGGCAGTGAACCATCATCTACAGAGCACCATATTTGCTATTGCACTAGTGCGATATGAAACAATACCGTCGTTCAAGTGGGTTTTCAAAACATTTCTGAGGTGTATGAACAATAAGCATCCAATCTGCATGCTCACAGGTACAAAAAAACACCTGCATACTTACATTTGTTTGGTGCACTTATATTTCTTCCATCTGTCTTACACACACACAAACAACTTAATAAAAAACACTATCTGTGCATTCTCAGACCAATGTTCTTCGATGAAGGCAACATTACAAACTATCCTCCCACATACTCTACATAAGTTGTGTCGGTGGCATATCATGAAGTAGCCCACAGACCACCTCGCCTTGCCGTATAAGGCGCACGAGAAACTTAAGGATGACCTCAATGCGGTGCTGAACCACCCACTAATGCCATCAGAATTTGAACGAGCGTGGAAGGACCTCATTCAGAGATACAACTTGCAAGACGATGAAGTGATGAATTCGCTGTGGGAAGACAGGCACGAGTGGATCTCGGCTTACTACAAGGAATTTTTCTATGCTCGGATGACTTCCACACAGAGAAGCGAGAGCATGAACCGCATACTGAAGAAAAACTTTGTCAAAGAGAAGCATGATCTCCATCTGTTTGCTCAACTGGTGGACAAGTGCATTCAGACCAGGAAGGTTGTCGAGCATGCAGAGACAGTAGCAAATAAGGTAAACAAAATGTCACTCAAAAACTGCTAAAAATATAACTACAAAATCAAACAATTATTTCAGTTATCTGGTTCGTAACAGTGCATTTCTGATCATGCAGTCAGAGGTAAAGACAACAACCCAGTTTGGGTTCAAAGTTCAGTTATCAAAAGTGTATACAAGGGCAGTGTTTGCAGATTTCAAAGAAACACTCTACCGTAGCACTGCATTCAGAGCAGAACGGTGCCCTAAGAACCCGATAAAGTATCTCGTACACCACTACAACAGATCGGATGCATTTGACTGGGCAAGGCATAATTTCCAAGTGGTCGCCGATGAACAGAAAGGTGTCTATGAATGTGAATGCAAACTCTGGACACACACAGGTGAGACTCCTATCACAAAAATTCTAGTTTCTGATAGTCATGCACGAAAGCTCACTTACTGGACTTTAAAAGTCCACATGCATGACTAATTCACAAAACCAAATGAAGTTCACTTCTTTAAAATGAACAAATAACGAAAAAATATGTGTTTATTAATTTCATGCAGTTCACTTACAAAACAAAGAAATCATGTGTTGTCTGCAGGGCTCTTTTGCGTCCATGTGTTATGCATGCTTTCTCATGTGAGAGTACTCAAGATTCCTGAGGTGTACATCATGAAAAGATACACCCTAACACAAGATCAAATGCGACGTTTGATAGAAGAGACTATGAACAAGCAACACCAGATGGAACATCGCTTTTTTGCCGTAGAAAATTGCTGACAAAAATAGCAATGGACCTTGCAAACAGAGCGCCAAGGTCTGACGTTGGGTGCCACAGAGCGTTGTCTAGTATGAGGGCACTGATCGAGGAAGTTGATGTGCTCTACGAAGAAGAAGAAGAAGCAGCAAAAATAAAGCAAGCAGAGAAATCCCAGAATGACAATAATGCCGAGCAAGTAGAAAATACCGAACACAGCGGAATTGGTGCTATCAAAAAAGAAACAATTCTTCCACCTCATGCTGCAAACACAAGAGGAAGGAAGAAAGGGGGCGACGCAACCCAGAAAAAGGTTGCATGCAAGGAGAAAAATGATGACAAAAACAGTAAGCCACAGCCTGAGCTAGACAGTGACGGTCACCCACTGGGAATAAACAGGTGCAAGACATGTAATGAAATCAGTGGCCATAATTCCAGGACATGTACAAAAAGACATGAACAAGAAAAACGAGGACATGGCGATGCACAACCAAACAGAAATTCCACTCACAACACTAAGAAATGGACGAAACCAAGACGTTGTAGCATCTGCAAAAAGAGGAAGAGACACAATTCAAGAACCTGCCCCAAAAGAACAAGATCAGAAAATGAGGAAGACGAACAAGATGAAATCAAAGAAGAAGATGGCGACACAACTGAAGAAGAAATGGCTTATGAAGAAGCAGATGAAGAAGAGGAGGAAGAAGAAGAGAGTGAAGAGGACGAAGAACATGAAGAAACTGAAGAAGCAGTGCCTTATGAAGAAACAGATGATGAAGATGAGGAAGAGCAAGAAGAGGAGGATGAAGAGAGTGAAGAGGACGAAGAACATGAAGAAATAATGCCAACAAGACCACCACAAGGGAATGCTGCTGTACAGAAACAACCAAGAATGACACCACTTTCAAAAAACAAGGTAGGAGCATGAAAGGATGCAGTTCACCGCTCTGGAAAATGAAAGCAACCATCAACCAGCACGCGGGGAGCAAAGAAGGATGCAGTTCACAACACTGGAAAATGAAAGCAGTCATCAAACGACACGCGGGGAGCAAAGAAGGATGCAGTTCACATCACTGGAAAACGAAATAAGTCATCAACAAGCACGCAAGGAGCAACGAAGGATGCAGTTCACAGCACTCGAAAACAAAAGCCACCATCAACCAGCACGCGAGGGACTACAAACACAACGGTGCAGAGATAAGAACCAGCAACACAACCATGGAAAACAAAAGAAAGTGTGACATTAGACACGCTCCAGTCACCGCGGAGAAGCAGCAGGTTAACGACCAAATAGATGAACTTCAATAAATTAATCATATGCATAGCAGTTTGCTTATCTGTATGACTTATGTATCAGTTTAAATTTCGTGTAAACACAAATTTCCCACTGACTATGAGTTATTCAACTAAACCATCTAAAGACAAATGGTGTATATAGTATACCATATATATAGCAGTCTAGAGTAAAACTTTGACACATATTAATCTAAAAATGATGTAAAAATGCAGTTAGCTCATTGGCAGCACGAAGTTCAGAATAATAATTGAAGCTGTTCATATCACAAAAGTGCTTATTACAAAACACATCAAAAAGATGAAGCATTCGACATACAAAAGTACTTATTACAAATCAACCTCATAACCTTAACCAATCACGTCAAACGTGATTCTAACCGTACGATCCTCGAGTTCAAAGAAGTTGAGGACAACAACTTGCTTAGACTTCAGGCCACTATCAATGACAAATTCCTTCCACCCTTTCTGCAGACACAGCCGCCCGTCAACACCTACACGATACTTGGCTGGTTTAAGGTGTCCATTACCAAGAACAACTTGGAGAATTCCCTTCTTCTTAAGCCGGAGATACCTAACAGCTCGTTGGGGAATTTTCTGCAAAAAATCAGTATAGATTAAACGCAATCTAATGTGTAGTGCGGAACTTGCAAACAAGAACTACGCTTACAACTATTATGAAGTTCTTGAGACTCCCTGCATGTAGTACAAAACCTACAAGCGGGGAAAATTGTGGAGACTATTACTTCTCATCTAGTATCTAAGCAGTTCACATATTGTAACCATGCAAAATAAAACACGAGCTCCATGCACACAAGCAAAAAAATAAAAACAAGATATAAGTACGAAGTGCAGTACACTTCAATAAAACAAAAATAAGTGTATTCCTAAAAAACTAGAAGTTCAGACTAGTATGAAATTATACAAAAAAATAGAAAACACAAAGAAAAAATAAGATCAAGCGAAAAATACCATCTTGTAGTGAGTCTCAACATCTGTTGGCGTAAGCTGGTGGACAAAAGGACTTGTACGGCCAAGGCCACGGCGAAGCAGGGCGGAACAGAACGCAGAAACGTTGATGTGGCCCATATCCAATCCTTCTGTGAATACTGTGCCATATGCAAGCTGCTCCGCTCGCCTAGCTCGGCACAATACCTTCCCCCCATGACGAGCATGACGGGCCTGCGAGCAAGCTGAGCAATCGCAGTGCGTCGGCATACCACAACCATGCCCGCAGCAGGAGAGAATCGCACAGGGGCCTGGAACCATCGCAAAAAAAACCTAGAAAACAAAAAAAAATAAAGAGAGGCTAAAGAAAGGAGAGAAGTTGTGGTTGGAGGAGAAATGAACTGCAAAGGAAGGGTAGAAGTTGGCCTACATTTATAGGAGAGGAATGCAAAAAGGTCAAAACAGAAAATTAAAGGGGAGTCAATGAAAATTACGTTACCAAAAATGAAGGACAATCAATAAAGGTTTATGTTACCAAAACAAAAAAGTCTTACCAGGAAGTTCTACAAAGACTTTGACTGCAGAAATTCCCACGAACTATACGCAGATCATTAAATAATAATTCTCTGAAAAATTATAATCCACAGACCATTTTACGTGTGCAGTTCTCCAAAGTCCTACCAGGAAGTTCACTATATGTGTGCATGAAGTGCAATACATGCTCAAAATCAAGCACAAAGAAAAGCACTTTCGCGCAGTGCACAAAAGCAGAATTAGTGCACCTGATGTAGTCCTTAACTATAAGCCATGCAGTCTGCAGCGTTGGCATAACCAGTCACAACTTTAGCACAAAGAAGCATGCACACAGTGCAAAATGTGTAGACCTGAAGCACAGGAGCATGCCGAATGCAGTGCACATAGAGGCAACAAACAAGTGCACGCCCCTACCAATGCGGTGCACAAAAATGTAGCGCAAACATGTTTAGTACGAAATGCGTGCACATGCAGTACATAAACCTGATCAATGCAGTGCACAGATGATTTCCTAAGCAGTGCACGCCCCTACATTGAAAAACCTACTTAAGATAGAAAATACAAAGAAAACAATTGACCACCACAGGTGCATCCGGCCCCAGCCAGTCTCGTAGTAGGTCTGTGCCCACCTTAGGCGATCCGTTCTGAGCCATGATGCATGGGGCCGGGCGCACATGGGCCCACGGGTCAGAGAGCATAGAGCATCGAGCGCCGTGTATAAGCGCCCAAATAAGTAACCAGAGGAGTTCAATACGGCCGCCTCGCCAGCGCTTATAAACAGGTCGGCCGCGCCTTCCACGGGCGAGGTGGGACTAAACATTAGGCCGCACACAACGCATCGGGAACCAGCCATGCTCGCAGGCCGACTTGAGACCATTGCGTCTTCATTCCCCGAACACAGGCCCAATAAGGCCCACTAAGAAAAAACAATAACTTCAAAAAATGGGCCCCTCAACCCCCCTACCCCTCTTGTACAGGGACTGCAGTAAGTACGGCAAAAAATTGATGCAGTACGTAGCACTAGAAAGATGCAGTGAATTTCGTTACATGAAGTGGTATGGTTTAGCAATCCAGTTCCGGATTACCTACATGAATAAATACACGGTATAGAACACAGAGAAAAACTCGTAAAATTGCGGAATACATGATACTTTATTCAGGGGCTGCAGCAAGGACACACAAAAAATACTGTGAAGTAAGCACCTGTAGACAACATGCAGTTCTCTGTTGCACATGATGCAGTGCAGAACTCTAACCAATGTAGTTTCATTCTCACGCAGGATACATATAAACGTCACAAAATGCCCGTTCGCACAAAAAGTGGTGGTTAAAAAAATTACTGATCAAAAATAAAAAAACCATGTTAGAAAACACCATGTTCGCATACAACCACCCAATCGGAGCGGTTCCATCACCACAAGCCCATGATCACGGACGCAACACCAACCCACGGTCTGCACAAACCGCATCGACAGCGAGATCGTGCAGTTCATCCGATGCGGCCATCCCACCCTGTGCCCTCCCCTTAAATTCAGACCCCTGCCATAGGCCTTCTCATCCACAACAACACAAGTATCCATTGCGCTGCCACCAAATCGCTCCACCACATCCATCTCCACGCAAAACACCAAGCCCTACTACCGGCGATGGCGTTCGCCGACGAGTATAAGGCCATGGAGGCCCACGGCAATACCAAGTTGCATGTCATCCACACAAACGACAAGAAGCAGGTGGCGACCACCCTCGCGCAGTACGAGCGTTACCTCAGCCTCCAGCGCCACAAGATCGTCGACATTGATCTCGAGTATAACAATGAGCCTGAAGCGGCGCAAAAACCCGCCCTCTGCCAACTCTCCATCGGCAAGAAACACCCTGTGTTGCTCTTCCAACTGAGCGCCGCTGAAAGTTGCACCGTCTTCGACAACTTCCTCGCCGACCACAGGTACACCTTTGCAGGAGTCTCCATCGACGGCGACAAACCAGGCTAGACCACATCAATCTGGAGGTCGCCAACTTCATCGACATCCAGAAGGAGTGGAGGGTGCCTGAGGCAACTAAGGAGTTGGACTCCCTTGGAGACGTCTCCGGCATGCTCATCGACGACTACTACAACAACATGAAGAAGAAGATCACCGACGACGAGCACAAGCACTGGGCCACCCTGCCTCTGTCCTTGAGGCACATCGAGTACGCGACAAAGGATGTCTATGCAGCGTACGAGATATGGAACCGCATCACCCTCACCCAGGACGGGCTTCGCCATGCAAAGCTGGAGAAGGAGGAGCCCCACAAGAAGCACGCCAGGAGCAGCTGGGGATGGGGAGACGCTGACTGGTGAAGAAGAAGATGGTGCCGGCCAAAGGGCCAACAATGCCAGCGTCGTTGTAGAATTATCATCAAATTTGATTTATGTGTTTGCTTATGTATCGTTCGTTTGCTTGTGATCATTTGCTTTTGCTGAACTTGATTTGCTTGCCATGCAGAATCGCTTGTAATGATGTGAACTTTGATTATGTTAGATTGCTTTCTGTTGAAATTAGTTTGCTCATGATGAACTTGTCGTACAGAATGCCTGTGATAATTTGTTTTCTGTTGTTTGCTCATGTATCATTAGATTCGAGCAGTGCACAAAACGAAAATAAGATGCAGTGTGCAAATAGAACGCATGCAGTGCAAATTGTGTACCAATGCAGTACATACTCTGTCGAATCAAGTTTACACATACCCAACTAAGCAGTGAACGCCCCAAAATTTGAAGAAAAGTACATAAGAGCAAAAACACAAAAAGAAAAAATGTGACCTGTATATGTAGTGCGGAAATATATGAACCTGCAGCACGGAAACATAATCAATGCAGTACGGGGTATGTTTACTAAGCAGTGCACTCCCCTACATTGGAAAAAAGATTACATAAGAGCAAAAACATGAAAATAAAAAATGAGAACTATACATGTACTACGGAATGCGTGCGCATGCAGTACACAACCCTGATCAATGCAATGCATGGATGATTTGCTAAGCAGTGCACGCTCCTACATTGAAAAAATGTAGTGCGGAAATATATGAACCTGCAGCAGAGAAACATAATCAATGCAGTATAGGTATGTTTACTAAGAAGTGCATTCCCCTACATTGGGAAAAAGATTATATAAGAGCAAAAACATGAAAAAAACAAATGAGACCTGAACATGTAGTACGGAATGCGTGCACATGTAGTACAGAACCCTGATCAATGTAGTGCAAGAGTGGTTTGATAACCAGTGCACGCCCCTACGTTGAAAAAAATACTTAAGATAGAAAATACAAAGAAAAAATTGACCACCACAAGTGCATCCGGCCCCAGCCAGTCTCGTAGTAGGTCTCCACCCATCGTAGGCGAGCCGTTCTGAACCACAATGCATGGGGCTGGGCGCAGATGGGCCCACAGGTCAGAGAGCATAGCGCAGCGAGCGCCGTGTATAAGCGCCCAAATAAGTAACCAAAGGAGTTCGATACGGCTGCCTCGCCAGCGCTTATAAACAGGTCAGGCGCGCCTTCTGCTGGCGAGGTGGGACTAAACATTAGGCCGCACACAACGCACCGGGAACCAACCGTGCTCACAGACCGACTTGGGCCCAATGCGTCTTCACTCCCCGAACACAGCCCAACAAGGCCAACTAAGAAAAAACAATAACTTCAAAATATAAAACATCAAAGAAAAATGAGAAACATTTTTTAAATGAATAACAACAACAAAAGAAAATGTGTGTGGGCACTGCCAGAAACTACAGTTCGTTATTAATAAATAAAATGCAGAAAGCCCGAAGTAAACGTACAAATGCAGTCCGCGACGCCAAACAATGCAGTTCTCCACGTGGAAGCACGAAGTATTCTTTTTTCTGAAATGCAGTTCTCCTTCTACTGAAATGCAGTATCGCTAAAATGAAGAATGCAGCCCTGTTAGTTGAGTAAAGTAGTTCGTTATAAAATAAAGAACTGCATGAAAGAACTCCATCAAGAAACTAAATGTGCGTACATCTATATCAATCCTAATCCGATATAATTCAGTGCACAAAGAATAAATTTCACTTCCATGCAGTAAACTACGTGGACGTAAGCAGTTCTGTTCTGATAGCAAAGAAGTGCACTTAATAGGAAAATTCACCGAAAACACAATCATCACATTTTTTGACAGTTGCGTGCATACCTGAATAAGTCACGAAAAAAGAGGACACAGCATTCCGGATTTCCAACGCACTAACATAGCCTCCTCATAGCAGAACCTCTCTATAGTTGCCACGTAACTAAAAACAGAGCCCCACCACGCAACCACCCCGCTCCACCTTTCCCACGTCCTGTCAAGGAGAGCACAGGAGAGCAGAGGAGAAAACACAACTGCTTCGTACCCCAAAAAACACCATTGCATCTTGTTCTCCACACTTCCTTTCACCAACCTCTTCTCTCCAAAACAAACACGAGAGAGCAGAGGAGAGTCATGGCGGATGCACCTCTTTACAAGCAGCACCACAGGTACACCAGTGAGCTCCACGATGTCGACCTCCATGACAACCACAAGCTCCACGTCATTTGCACAAGCAAGGGTGAAGACGTGGACAAGATGCTGTCCACGCTCAGGAGGAAGCTCGGCGGAATGCCCGTCAAACTAGTCGGCATTGATGTTGAGTACACGCACTACGTGAAGCCACAGCGGGCAGCAGTGCTCCAGCTATGCGTAGAAAAAGAATGTCTTGTCTACCACATGTGTGCAGCTAAAGGCAGGTCAGAATAACTATCAATCTGTACCATTGATTGTCAATATTGATTTTAAATTTTCTTCATTGCAATCGCCCATATTTAAACTTTGGTTTTCATTTTTGAAAAGCATGGCATATGAATTCATTGACAGTTTTCATCTGGCTCCATGTATGTCACTCATGTGCTCAATTCTTGAATTATATCATCTAGCAATACACGCAGTTTTATTTTGTTTTACCAAATACAAACTATTTGACTGAACAATAGAAAACTGCAACATTACTATACAAAACATGTATGAAATTCAGTTCAAGAATACAATCATGCACAAAACATGCATTGTTTATGCAATATATTATCGGATTTACTAGTTATGTTGAACAAAGTATTAGCAACTACTCAATGTAATAGATTCAGATATTCATATTGCAGTTTAGTTTCAGACAAGACAAAAAACATTGGTACTCCTAAGAAAATAAACTATATTCACTCTATACAAACATCTTGCAGGCCAATGGAACTAGACAAATTCCTCGTGGATGGTGAGTACACCTTCATCGGATTCGCCATTGAAGGGGACAAAAGCAAGCTGAAGCTATCTGGTTTGGAGATCAACTCCGACAACTACATTGATATTCAGGTGGAATGGAGAGGCCCATACAATAAAAATAAGTTTGACACTTTAGCTGATGTTGCCGGCAGGATGATAGACATTCACTACCATGACATGAAGAAAAAAATTAACCGCAAGGAGGACCATACCCTGTGAGGATTTTTCCCACTACCAGAAAAGCTTATGAAGTATGCAGCAATAGATGCATTCGCAACATATGAGTCATGGAGAATTATCTATGATGTCATCATGGGACTGGACAGGGCAAAAAGAGACAAAGAAGCAAAGCAGAAGAAGAACAAGGCTGTAATCCAATACAGCAACTAGAAATAATTTAGGGCTATGTTTTAGTTTCACTTTACTTTAGTCGTTGTGTTGTTCTCTGTTTCATGTATGCAAGCTTTTGATTATGTCCATTGCTTCGTATCGAACATTTCTTCTGTAAAAACAATGTTGTTTTAGAATTATCATTAGATTTTATTTCTGTTGTTTGCTTATTTGTCACAGTTTGCTTCTGATCAATTGCTTTCGCTGAAATTAGTTTGTGTTAGAACAAATATCCAGAAAACTTTGAAAAAATTAATGTGTGATACCAAAATGTGAATACAGTTCACATAACAAATATAACGCAGTTCACAGAGTGTATACATGAAGTGCAGTACATGCACAAATGCAGAACAAAGGGGCTGCAGCAACTTTCGTTCAGTGCACAACATACAGACTTGGTACACGTAGTGCAGTACTCAACGTTGGTGTAAACATTACAAATGACATCATTTGTACTACCACGAAATATATATACTCCAAAAGAAAAAATGCTTCAGATAAGGAAAAAATTGACCACCCAGCTACAACAAGGCCCCAGCCAGTCCCGTAATAGGTCTCTAAAAAATGCGTGCAGTTCTCCAAAGTATTACAAGGAAGTTCACTATATGCGTGCATGAAGTGCGGTACATGCTCAAAATGAACCACAAGAGAAGCACTTTCATGCAGTGCACAACACAGAATTAGTGCACCTGATGCAGTACTTAAATGTAAGTCATGCAGTCCGCAGCGTTGGCATAACCAGTCACAACTTTGGCACAAAGAAGGATGCACGCAGTGCAAAATGTGTACACGTGCAGCACATGACTATGACGAATCCAGTGCACATAGAAGCAACAAAGAAGTGCACACCCATACACTAGAAAAAATGATACGTGAGAGGGAAAAACAATAAAGAAATATGCTACCCATGAAGTGCACAAAAATGTAGCGCAAACATGTGTAGTACGCAACCCCAGAGCCACACCCCTAAGATAGACAGGGAGGCGACGGGGTATGACGGACTCGCTTGCGCATGCGGCGCCGCGACACGCCGCGTCGCCGCCTGCTCCGGCTCGTTCCAGGCTCGACCTCGCAGGGGGGTGGGGAGGGGGGTCATGACCCCCTCCCACCCCCCTGCTCGGCCTCGCGCTAACACATGCAGTGCGCTTGGTTGACAGGCGCCGTGAGGACATTCTATTTTTCCAACAAATAGGACGCATGCAACCCCAGAGCCACACTCCCCTAAGATAGGCAGGGAGATGACGGGGTGTGACGGACTCGCCTGCGCATGTGGTGCCGCGACACGCAG